>NW_026729156.1:5000-20000 GCF_030272615.1 Cryptomeria japonica
GGCTGCGCACCAGGGCGGGCTCAAGATGGCACCCGCGTTCCTTTTTTTTCACTATCTTTCAAAACGGAAATTTTAAAATCTCATTTTTTTTTGCCTTTTTCTGGAAATTAGTGAAGGCAGCGCATCAAAGGTGCGCACCTCGCTGCCCACCACGGTGCGCAACGCCGGTGGGCACCCGGGAGTGCTTCGAAGTGTGCTCCAAGGTGCTGCGTGCACGTTGTCGGAGCCCGGTTTGCCCCGGGTGCGCACCTCGCGTGCACCTTCGTCGGGGTGGGCACCTTGGCTGGGTTTGCCCCGGCTGCGCTCCGAAGCGGGGTTATTGGAGCGCCGCCTCTTTTTTTGTCGGAGCGTTTGGTGGGGTTTCTCGCATTGGCTCTTCCGAGGCCCGGTTGCCACCCTGGCGCGCACGAAGTCGGAAGTAGGGTTAATTGCCCGGGTGCGCACCTTTGCCAGGGTGGGCACCTTACCTGGGCTGCGCACCAGGGCGGGCTCAAGATGGCACGCGCGTTCCGTTTTTTTCACTATCTTTCAAAACGGAAATTTTAAAATCTCCTTTTTTTTTTGCCTTTTCTGGAAATTAGTGAAGGCAGCGCATCAAAGGTGCGCACCTCGCTGCCCACCTTGGTGTGCTCTGAGGTGCGCACCCGGGAGCGCTACGAAGTGTGCTCCAAGGTGCGGCGTGCACGTTGTCGGAGCCCGGTTTGCCCCGGGTGCGCACCTCGCCTGCACCTTGGCCGGGGTGGGCACCTTGGCTGGGTTTGCCCAGGGTGCGCTCCGAAGCGGGGTTACTGGAGCGCCCCCTCTTTTTTTGTCAGAGCGTTTGGTGGGGTTTCTCGCATTGGCTCTTCCCAGGCCCGGTTGTTGGGTGCGCTCCCACCCTGGCGCGCGCGAAGTTGGAAGTTGGGTTAATTGCCCGGGCGCGCACCTTCGCCAGGGTGGGCACCTTGGTGCGCACACCTTGGCTGGGCTGCGCACCAGGGCGGGCTCAAGATGGCACCAGCATTCCCTTTTTCTCACTATCTTTCAAAACGGAAATTTTAAAATCTCGTTTTTTTTTTGCCTTTTATGGAAATTAGTGAAGGCATCGCATCAAAGGTGCGCACCTCGCTGCCCACCTTGGTGTGCTCCGAGGTGCCCACCACGGTGCGCAACGCCGGTGCGAACCCGGGAGCGCCCCGATGTGTGCTCCAAGGTGCGGCGTGCACGAAGTCGGACCCCGGTTTGCCCCGGGTGCGCACCTCGCGTGCACCTTGGTGCGCACACCTTGGCTGGGTTGCGCGGCCTGGTGGGCACCATGGTGCGCACCAAGGAGCGCTCCGAAGTGTGCTCCAAGGTGCGGCGTGCACGAAGTCGGAGCCCGGTTTGCCCCGGGTACGCACCTCGCGTGCACCTTCGCCGGGGTGGGCACCTCGGCTGGGTTGCGCGCCCTGGTGCGCACCAAGGAGCGCTCCGAAGTGTGCTCCAAGGTGCGGCGTGCACGAAGTCGGAGCCCGGTTTGCCCCGGGTGCGCACCTTCGCCGCGGTGCGCACCATGGCGTGCACGAAGTCGGAGCCCGGTTTGCCCCGGGTGCGCACCTCGCGTGCACCTTCGGCGGGGTTGCGCGCCCTGGTGGGCACCATGGTGCGCACCAAGGAGCGCTCCGAAGTGTGCTCCAAGGTGCGGCGTGCACGAAGTCGGAGCCCGGTTTGCCCCGGGTGCGCACCTCGCGTGCACCTTCGGCGGGGTTGCGCGCCCTGGTGGGCACCATGGTGCGCACCAAGGAGCGCTCCGAAGTGTGCTCCAAGGTGCGGCGTGCACGAAGTCGGAGCCCGGTTTGCCCCGGGTGCGCACCTCGCGTGCACCTTCGCCGCGGTGGGCACCATGGCGTGCACGAAGTCGGAGCCCGGTTTGCCCCGGGTGCGCACCTCGCGTGCACCTTCGCCGGGGTGGGCACCTCGGCTGGGTTGCGCGCCCTGGTGCGCACCAAGGAGCGCTCCGAAGTGTGCTCCAAGGTGCGGCGTGCACGAAGTCGGAGCCCGGTTTGCCCCGGGTGCGCACCTCGCGTGCACCTTCGCCAGGGTGGGCACCTCGGTGCGCACACCTTCTCAATGTTTTCTTGCCTTTTCTGGAAATTGGTGAAGGCAGCGCATCAAAGGTGCGCACCTCGGTGTGCTCCGAGGTGCGAACCCGAGAGCGCTCCGAGGTGCCCACGAAGTCGAAAGTCGGGTTAATTGCATTGTTTTCCCCGGGTGCGCTCCGAGGTGCGCAACATCGGCGCGCACCAAGGAGGGCTCCGAAGTGTGCTCCAAGGTGCGCACGATGGCGTGCACCTCTGGTGCGCACGATTCGGAGCTCGGTTTGACCGGGGTGCGCACACCTTGGCTGGGTTGCGCACCTTTTGTGCGCTCCAAGGTGCGCACGAAGTCGGAGCTCGGTTTGCCCCGGGTGCGCACCTTCGCCAGGGTGCGCACCTTGATGCGCACGCCTTGGCTGGGCTGCGCACCTTGGTGGGCGCCATGGTGCGCACCTTTCGTGCGCTCCAAGGTGCGCACGAAGTCGGAGCTCGGTTTGCCCCGGGTGCGCACCTTGGTGGGCGCCATGGTGCACTCCGAGGTGCCCAAGATTGGTGCGCACCAAGGAGCGCTCCGAAGTGCGCTCCAAGGTGCGCGCGAAGTCGAAAGTTGGGTTAATTGTCCGGTTTGCCTCGGGTGCGCACCTTGCGTGCACCTTCGCCAGGGTGGGCGCCTTGGTGCGCACACCTTGGCTGGGCTGCGCACACCTTGGCACCCGCGTTTCCTTCATTTTAAATTTTTTTTTTTTACAATCTCTCAAGTGGGAAATTCTATAATCTCAACTTTTTTTGCCTTTTCAGGAAACTTTTGAATGGAGCGCATCATTGGTGCGCTCCGAAGTGTGCTCCAAAGCTCTCTCCAGCTGCGTGCACCTGCCCCGGCCGCGCACCCGGCCCCGCCCAGCTTCGCTCACCTGTCCCGGGCGTCTGGTGCGGAACCTTAGAGTAAGAAACATCACCGTGCACCTTGGCCAACGTGCGCGACTCGACCGAGCGCGCACTGGCCGAGGTGCACACCGATTTCACCTGGGTGCGCGCGCAGCACCTCGGGCGCACCGGGGTGCGCGCACAACGCCCGGGTTGCACCGTGGCCTGTGTGCTCGGGGCGCCTCGGGTGCGCGCTCGGTGTCGCCCCCGCGCGCGCGGTAGTGCGGGCAGCGCACCCCGGCCCGGCCCGGCCCCGACGAGAACGCAAACGGGCAAAAGGTTTATTCAAATAGCATTGCGACGCCCGGCGAAAAACTAAAAAAGGGTGCAACACCGGGACTTCCCGGGAGGTCACCCATCCCAGTACTACTCCGGCCCAAGCGCGCTTAACTGCGGAGTTCTGATGGGATCCGGTGCACTAACGCTGGTATGATCGCACCCGTTATGAGCTTGTCGCAGTGTGTACTTAGCAAACCGCGACCCACGTGCGAATCCACCCCGGCCACCCACCCCCGTCGAGGTGCACACCCTCCCTCGCGAAGTGCGCCCCGTTCGCCAAGTGTGAGCCCTGCCCGGGTGCGCGCACCTTGCTAGGGCGTCGGGTGTGCACCCGGCCCGGCCTACGTGCGTGCACCTGGAGGGGGCGTCGTGTGCGTGCAGTGTCCCGTCTGCAACGCGGTGCCCACACACCACCTCGGGCGCAACGACCTGCGCTCACATGTGGGCCGAGTGCACCTTGGTGCATGTTCGGGGCGCCTCGGGTGCACGCTCGATCTTGCCCCGGTGCACCAAGGCGCTCGGTTTGCCCCGGGTGCGCACTTGGTGCAAGGTGGGCACCCAAAATAGGGATCAAGCACCAAAACACAAGTTTCGGGATGCAAAATGGGACCCAAGGACCACAAATGCGTTCCAAGACCCATGATGGGTCCACGAGAACAAAAATGTGTTCCGAGACTTAATAAACAAATATTGGGTTTTAGGAGAAGAAACATGCTCTGATGCCCAAAACGAGAATCGACCCCGAAAAGGCCACAGGCCAAAAGTGGGATGCGAGACAAAAAAAAATGGGACCCGAGGACCAAAATTGGGTTCCCAGGTCGAAGACAGGGCAACCGGACAAGAAACGACCTCTAAGGCTCGAAATGAGTCCCGACGACTAAAACTTGACAAGAAGCACCCATCAGGCACCCAACTCGACACCCATGGGATGCCGACCCACCCGGGCTTCCACCTAGCACACCTTGGCACCCACCCACCCTCGCACCCAACCTCGCACCCAACTTAGCACCTTTGAACCCACATTGGCACTCACCCTGACCCTGGCACCTTGGAACCCACATTGGCACTCACCTTGACCCTGGCACCCACCTTTGCACTCACCTTGGGACCCACCCTGGCTCCCACCTCGGCACCCACCCAGACACCCACCTTGGTTCCTTGGCACCCACCTTGGATCCTTGGCACCCACCCCGACACCCACCTTGGCACGCAACTTGGCTACTTGCCACCCACCTTGGCTCCTTGACGCCCACCCCGACAACCACCCCGTGACCTACCCTGGCTAGGGTTGGTGCACACCCACCCTGGTGCCCACCTTGGCACCCACCCTATGACCCACCTTGGCACGCACCTTAGTACCCACCCCGTTACCCACCCTAGGACCCACCCCGTGACCCACCTTGGCCAGGGTGGGTGCACCCACCCTGGTGCCCACCTTGGCACCCACCCATCCTAGCACCCAGCCTGTGACCGGGCTTGGAACCCAACCTTGCACCCGCACCCGTCTTGGCCAGTGTGGGTGCGCACCCATCCTGGCACCCACGTTGTGACACACCCTTTAACCCACGCACCCTAGCACCCACGTTGGCACCCACCTTGGAACCCAACCTAGCAACTTGGCACCCACCCCGTGACCCACCTTGGCATCCACCATAGCAGTCGCCGACTTGGCACCCACCTCGGCACCCACCTTGACACTTGTGGACCCACCTTGCCACTCACCCTAGCATCGACCCATCCTAGCACCCACCCTGGCACCTTTGCACCCTAGCACTCACCCATCCTAGCACCTAACCTGTGACCCACCTTGACACTCACCCTCGCACCCACCTTGGAACCCAACCTAGCACCCACCCACCCTGACACCAACCCTAGCACCTACCCACCCTTGCACCCACCCTGTGACCCATCTTGGCACCCACCCATCCTACCACTCAACCTATCACCCACCTTCTCACCCACCTTGGCATCCACCTTAGCACCCACCCACACTGGCACCTTGGCACCCACCTCGGGCAAGGTGGGTGCACACCCACCCTGGCACCCAATTTAGAACCCACCGAGCATGTTACCCACCTTGGCACCCACATTGCAGCCCACCCTAGTACCCACCCTATGACCCACATTGGCATCCACACCCTAGCACCCAGGCACCTCGACACCCGCCTTGACACCCACCCTAGCACTGAACCTGTGACCCACCTTGGAACTCACCCTAGAACCCACCCACCCTGTGAACCACCTTGGCATCCACCTTAGCACCCACCCACCTTGGCACCCACTCTAGCACTCACCCATCCTAACACCCAACTTGTTACCCACCTTGGCACCCGCCCTCGCGTCCACCTTGAAACCCACCCTAGCACCCACCCACGCAGGAGCCCACCTTGGCACCCAACCTAACACCCACGCATCCTGGCACCCAACTTGTGACCCACCTTGGAACCCACCCTAGTACCCACCTTTGAACCCACTATATCACCAACCCACCTTGGCACCCACCCTATGACCCTCTTTGGAATCCACCCTAGCACGCACCCACCCTGGCACCCACCATGGAGCGCACCCTAGCACCCACCCACCTCGGCACGCACCTCAACACCCACCTTGGTGTGCGCACTGCGCCAACCTCTCAAAGACCCTATGTGGTGCGCTCCAAAGTGTACACCTTTGGTGCGCTCCAAGGTGCGCACCTTTGGTGCACACCGAGGTGCACACCAAAGTGTGCACCGAGGTGAGCACCAAAGTGCACTCCAGGGTGCACACCAAGGCGTGCACCTTTGGTGCGGTCAATGCAAACGAATTCGGAAGTTGGGGTCGATGTCCTAACCGCTGCTGCAGACTACACGTATGAGAATCGGACAAATAGCTTTATATAGGGGAGGTGTTGCGTTTGATGGGTCGACTCCCCTGGTTGTGTGCACTGCACCAACTTCAAAGACCCTGTCTTGTTTAAGAAGTCAAAAGTTGGGGTGGATGTCCTAATCATTGCTGCAGTCTACGCATGTATGAGAATCAGACAAATAGCTTATATAGGGGAGGTGTTGCATTCGGTGGGTTGACTCCCCTGGTTGTGCGCACTGCGCCAACCTCAAAGACCCCGCATAGCAGAAGAAGTCGGAAGTCGGATTTTGGTGAGCACCAAGGCGTGCACCTTTGGTGCGGTCAACGCAGACGAATTCAGAAGTTGGGGTGGATGTCCTAATCGTTGTTGCAGGCTACACATGTATGAGAATCAGACAAATAGCTTATATAGGGGAGGTGTTGGGTTTGATGGGTCAACTCCCTTGGTTGTGCGCATTACGCCAACCTCAAAGACCTTGTTTTCGTTAAGAAGTCAAAAGTTGGGGTCAATGTCCTAATGGCTCCTGCAGGCTACACATGTATGAGAATCGGACAAATAGCTTATATAGGGGAGGTGTTGGGTTTGATGGGTCGACTCCCCTGGTTGTGCGCATTACGTCAACCTCAAAGACCTTGTTTTCGTTAAGAAGTCAAAAGTTGGGGTCGATGTCCTAATTGCTCCTGTAGACTACACATGTATGAGAATCAGACAAATAGCTTATATAGGGGAGGTGTTGGGTTTGATGGGTTGACTCCCCTAGTTGTTCGCATTACACCAACCTCAAAGACCTTGTTTTCGTTTAGAAGCCGAAAGTTGGGGTCGATGTCCTAATTGCTCCTGCAGGCTACGCATGTATGAGAATCAGACAAATAGCTTATATAGGGGAGGTGTTGGGTTTGATGGGTCGACTCCCCTGGTTGTGCGCATTGCGCCAACCTCAAAGACCCTGCATTGCGGATGAAGTCGAAAGTCAGAGTTTGGTGTGCTACAAGGTGTGGTCGAAGGTGCTCACCTAGGTGTGCACCTTTGGAGCACAGGAAAAGTGCCCTCCAAAAGTGCGCACCTTTGGAGTGCACAAAAGTGCCCTCCAAAAGTGCGCACCTTTGGAGCGCAGAAAAGTGCCCTCCAAAAAGTGCCCTCCAAAAGTGCGCACCTTTGGAGCGCAGAAAAGTGCCCTCCAAAAAGTGCCCTCCAAAAGTGCGCACCTTTGGAGCGCAGAAAAGTGCCCTCCAAAAAGTGCCCTCCAAAAGTGCGCACCTTTGGAGCGCAGAAAAGTGCCCTCCAAAAAGTGCCCTCCAAAAGTGCGCACCTTTGGAGCGCAGAAAAGTGCCCTCCAAAAAGTGCCCTCCAAAAGTGCGCACCTTTGGAGCGCAGAAAAGTGCCCTCCAAAAAGTGCCCTCCAAAAGTGCGCACCTTTGGAGCGCAGAAAAGTGCCCTCCAAAAAGTGCCCTCCAAAAGTGCGCACCTTTGGAGCGCAGAAAAGTGCCCTCCAAAAAGTGCCCTCCAAAAGTGCGCACCTTTGGAGCGCAGAAAAGTGCCCTCCAAAAAGTGCCCTCCAAAAGTGCGCACCTTTGGAGCGCAGAAAAGTGCCCTCCAAAAAGTGCCCTCCAAAAGTGCGCACCTTTGGAGCGCAGAAAAGTGCCCTCCAAAAAGTGCCCTCCAAAAGTGCGCACCTTTGGAGCGCAGAAAAGTGCCCTCCAAAAGTGCGCACCTTTGGAGCGCACAAAAGTGCCCTCCAAAAGTGCGCACTTTTGGTGCGCACCAAGGCGCTGGTTCGGTCGTTGCAGGCGAGTTCGGAAGTTGGGGTCGATGTCCTGAGCGGAGGTGCAAACTACACAGGTGTCGGAATCGGACAAATAGCTTATATAGGGGAGGTGTATGCTTCGATGGGTCGACTCCCCAGGTTGAGCGCACCGCGCCAACCTCAAAGACCCTACGGTATGGATGAAGTCGGAAGTTGGGTCCGATGACCGATTCGATTAGTAGGTATGCTCATGAGGTCGGAATTTGGGTCCGATGACCTGCCATGTGCAGGAAGGCGAATGTTGACACTGTGCGTTGCAAGGTGCACACCAAGGCGCTGGTGCGGTCTTTTTAGTCGAGTTCGGAAGTTGGGGTCGATGTCCTGATCGGAGGTGCAAGCTACACAGGTGTGGGAATCGGACAAATAGCTTATATAGGGGAGGTGTATGCTTCGTTGGGTCGACTCCCCGGGTTGAGCGCACCGCGCCAACCTCAAAGACCCTACGGTATGGATGAAGTCGGAAGTTGGGTCCGATGACCGATTCGATATGTAGGCATACTCGCGAGGTCGGAATTTGGGTCCGATGACCTGCCACGTGCAGGAAGGCGAATGTTGGCACTGTGCGTTGCAAGGTGCGCACCAAGGCGCTGGTTCGGTCGTTGGAGGCGAGTTCGGAAGTTGGGGTCGATGTCTTGATCGGAGGTGCAAACTACACAGGTGTGGGAATCGGACAAATAGCTTATATAGGGGAGGTGTATGCTTCGTTGGGTCGACTCCCCGGGTTGAGCGCACCGCGCCAACCTCAAAGACCCTACGGTATGGATGAAGTCGGAAGTTGGGTCCGATGACCGATTCGATATGTAGGCATACTCGCGAGGTCGGAATTTGGGTCCGATGACCTGCCATGTGCAGGAAGGCGAATGTTGGGACTGTGCGTCGCAAGGTGCGCACCAAGGCGCTGGTGCCGTCGTTGCAGTCGAGTTCGGAAGTTGGGGTCGATGTCCTGGTCAGAGGTGCAAACTACACAGGTGTGGGAATCGGACAAATAGCTTATATAGGGGAGGTGTATGCTTCGATGGGTCGACTCCCTGGGTTGAGCGCACCGCGCCAACCTCAAAGACCCTACAGTATGGATGAAGTCGGAAGTTGGGTCCGATGACCGATTCGATACGTAGGCATATTGGCGAGGTCTGAATTTGTGTCCGATGACCTGCCATGCGCAGGAAGGCGGAATTTGGGTCCGATGACCGAGTTGATGGCGTGCCATGCGCAGAAAGGCGGAATTTGGGTCCGATGACCGAGTTGATGTTGATGGCCCGCCATGCACAGGAAGGCGGAATTTGGGTCCGATGACCGATTTGAAGGCGTGCCATACGCAAAAAGGCGGAGTTTGGGTCCGATGACCGAGTTGATATTGATGGCCCGCCATGCGCAGGAAGGCGGAATTTGGGTCCGATGACCTGACATACGCATGGAGTCCGACTCGGGGGCCGATGTTCGATTCGATGACTTGCATTGTGGGTAAAGTCGGAAGTTGTGGTCTTTGACCCGATTCGATGACCAGACTTCGGCTGCTTGAGAATCGGACAAATAACTTATATAGGGGAGGTAGTGTTCTCGAGCATCCTCCCCCCGTGCCCGTTTATGTCGATTGATGCTGGTGCTCGACTGGTTGGAGCGCTCGGATGCAAAAATCTTGCACCAGGATTTATCGATTGTGATGGACACGGCAAGTCTCCTGATTGCTATGCAGGAGCTCATCGTGAATCTCTATGCGGCCTTGGTATGGACTCGACCTGCGGAATGGTTCGGCAATGGTAGTCGCTCCAACACGTCCTTGCAATGGCCACAGAGGTGATTCGACTAGAGCTCCAGTCTAGCTTTTGGGTTGCTTGGCGGACTGGTATAGCCGCGATCGAGTTCCGGCCATGAACGTTTTAGATAGCTCTTGGGCTTTCTGGGACGGAAGTCGGAAGTTTGGGCTGTTGTCCGATTTGATGACCATTCTTCGGATGTGTGAGAATCGGACAAATAACTTATATAGGGGACTGTGTTGTCTCACGCAGCCCCCTCCGTGCCCCTCTATCTCGACCGATGTTGGTGCTTGAAAGGGTTGGGATCGCTCGGATTTATAAACGTGCACCACCATTTGTCGAGTGTGAGGGACGCGGCAGGTCTCCTAAATGCTATGCGGGCGCTCTCTGAGAATCTCTATCCGGCCTCGACACAGACTAGTCTTGCTGAATGGTTTGGCACTGGTAGTCGATCCAACACGTCGTTGTTGTGGCCGCCTAGGCGATTCGATTCGAGCCCCCGTCTAGCTTTTGGGTTGCTTGGCGGATTTTGCCCTATCCGCAAGTGAGCTCGGTCCCTAAACGTTCGAGAAACCCGATTGCTATGCGCCGACTCTCTTTCTTGCGAGCCTCCATCTAGCTTTTGGGTCTCTACGGAACGGAAGTCGGAATCTGGGACCGTTGTTTGATTCGACGAGGCAGACTACGGTTGTGCGAGAATCGGACAAATAACTTATATAGGGGAGGTGTTGACTGGAGCATTCTCCCCCGTGCCCCTCTAACTCGACCAATGCTGGCGCTCGAACGGTGGTAGCGCTCGGATTTTCATTGAGCGCCAGCATTGGTCGATTTAGAGGGGCATGCGAGATTCCCGAATGCTATGCGAGGGCTCTAACGGAAATGTCTATTGGTTTCGGTATGGATGCAATTGCGAGTGGTTCGGCAAAGGTAGTCGTTCCGATGCGTCCATGTCGTGGCCAAATCGATAATTCGATTTGAGCCCTCGTATAGCATTTGGGTCTCTCGATGTGATTCCGCATTCCAGTCCCTTTGGGCACTGCTTGAGCCGCATCCCAGGGGGTTCCCTTCCCAATAATCTGCCTCGCAACCCGATTGCTATGCGGTGAGGCTCCTCGGCCGCCTCGGAACTATCTGTGTATCAGACGCATCGCGGGATAAGGGGTTGGCAACGGTAGTCGCCCCAAGCGCGTCCGATGCTTGGACCATTCCGAGGCGGCCCTGAAGCCTCTTCCGTCTAGCCGTTGGGTCCTTCTCGCCGCATCCCTCGCCTCGCACCCCGATTGCTATGCGGTGAGGCTCCTCGGCCGCCTCGGAACTATCTGTGTATCGGACGCGTCGCGGGATAAGGGGTTGTCACTGGTAGTCGCCCCAAGCGCGTCCGATGCTTGGACCATTCCGAGGCGGCCCTGAAGCCTCTTCCGTCTAGCCGTTGGGTCCTTCTCGCCGCATCCCTCGCCTCGCACCCCGATTGCTATGCGGTGAGGCTCCTCGGCCGCCTCGGAACTATCTGTGTATCGGACGCGTCGCGGGATAAGGGGTTGTCATTGGTAGTCGCCCCAAGCGCGTCCGATGCTTGGACCATTCCGAGGCGGCCCTGAAGCCTCTTCCGTCTAGCCGTTGGGTCCTTCTCGCCGCATCCCTCGCCTCGCACCCCGATTGCTATGCGGTGAGGCTCCTCGGCCGCCTCGGAACTATCTGTGTATCGGACGCGTCGCGGGATAAGGGGTTGTCACTGGTAGTCGCCCCAAGCGCGTCCGATGCTTGGACCATTCCGAGGCGGCCCTGAAGCCTCTTCCGTCTAGCCGTTGGGTCCTTCTCGCCGCATCCCTCGCCTCGCACCCCGATTGCTATGCGGTGAGGCTCCTCGGCCGCCTCGGAACTATCTGTGTATCGGACGCGTCGCGGGATAAGGGGTTGTCACTGGTAGTCGCCCCAAGCGCGTTCGATGCTTGGACCATTCCGAGGCGGCCCTGAAGCCTCTTCCGTCTAGCCGTTGGGTCCTTCTCGCCGCATCCCTCGCCTCGCACCCCGATTGCTATGCGGTGAGGCTCCTCGGCCGCCTTGGAACTATCTGTGTATCGGACGCGTCGCGGGATAAGGGGTTGTCACTGGTAGTCGCCCCAAGCGCGTCCGATGCTTGGACCATTCCGAGGCGGACCCGAAGCCTCTTCCGTCTAGCCGTTGGGTCCTTCTCGCCGCATCCTTCGCCTCGCACCCCGATTGCTATGCGGTGAGGCTCCTCGGCCGCCTCGGAACTATCTGTGTATCGGACGCGTCGCGGGATAAGGGGTTGTCACTGGTAGTCGCCCCAAGCGCGTCCGATGCTTGGACCATTCCGAGGCGGACCCGAAGCCTCTTCCGTCTAGCCGTTGGGTCCTTCTCGCCGCATCCCTCGCCTCGCACCCCGATTGCTATGCGGTGAGGCTCCTCGGCCGCCTTGGAACTATCTGTGTATCGGACGCGTCGCGGGATAAGGGGTTGTCACTGGTAGTCGCCCCAAGCGCGTCCGATGCTTGGACCATTCCGAGGCGGACCCGAAGCCTCTTCCGTCTAGCCGTTGGGTCCTTCTCGCCGCATCCCTCGCCTCGCACCCCGATTGCTATGCGGTGAGGCTCCTCGGCCGCCTTGGAACTATCTGTGTATCGGACGCGTCGCGGGATAAGGGGTTGTCACTGGTAGTCGCCCCAAGCGCGTCCGATGCTTGGACCATTCCGAGGCGGACCCGAAGCCTCTTCCGTCTAGCCGTTGGGTCCTTCTCGCCGCATCCCTCGCCTCGCACCCCGATTGCTATGCGGTGAGGCTCCTCGGCCGCCTTGGAACTATCTGTGTATCGGACGCGTCGCGGGATAAGGGGTTGTCACTGGTAGTCGCCCCAAGCGCGTCCGATGCTTGGACCATTCCGAGGCGGCCCCGAAGCCTCTTCCGTGTAGCCGTTGGGTCGTTCTCGCCGCATCCCTCGCCTCGCACCCCGATTGCTATGCGGTGAGGCTCCTCGGCCGCCTTGGAACTATCTGTGTATCGGACGCGTCGTGGGATAAGGGGTTGTCACTGGTAGTCGCCCCAAGCGCGTCCGATGCTTGGACCATTCCGAGGCGGCCCCGAAGCCTCTTCCGTGTAGCCGTTGGGTCCTTCTCGCCGCATCCCTCGCCTCGCACCCCGATTGCTATGCGGTGAGGCTCCTCGGCCGCCTTGGAACTATCTGTGTATCGGACGCGTCGCGGGATAAGGGGTTGTCACTGGTAGTCGCCCCAAGCGCGTCCGATGCTTGGACCATTCCGAGGCGGACCTGAAGCCTCTTCCCTCTAGCCGTTGGGGCTTTCTCGCCGCATCCCTCGCCTCGCACCCTGATTGCTATGCTGTGAGGCTCCTCGGCCGCCTTGGAACTATCTGTGTATCGGACGCATCGCGGGATAAGGGGTTGGCAGTGGTAGTCGCCCCAAGCGCATCCGATGCTTGGACCATTCCGAGGCGGCCCTGCAGCCTCTTCCGTCTAGCCGTTGGGGCCATCTCGCCGCATCCCCCACCTCGCACCACGATTGCTATGCGGTGAGGCTCCTTGGCCGCCTCGGAACTATCTGTGTATCGGACGCATCGCGGGATAAGGGGTTGTCACTGGTAGTCGCCCCAAGCGCGTCCGATGCTTGGACTATTCCGAGGCGGCCCTGCAGCCTCTTCCGTCTAGCCGTTGGGGCCATCTCGCTGCATCCCCCACCTCCTCGGCCGCCTCGGAACTATCTGTGTATCGGACGCATCGCGGGATAAGGGGTTGGCAGTGGTAGTCGCCCCAAGCGCGTCCGATGCTTGGACTATTCCGAGGCAGCCCTGCAGCCTCTTCCGTCTAGCCTTTGGGGCCATCTCGCCGCATCCCTCGCCTCGCACCCCGATTGCTATGCGGTGAGGCTCCTCGGCCGCCTGGGAACTATCTTCGTATCGGACGCATCGCGGGATAAGGGGTTGTCACTGGTAGTCGCCCCAAGCGCGTCCGATGCTTGGACTATTCCGAGGCGGCCCTGTGGCCTCTTCCGTCTAGCCGTTGGGGCCATCTCGCCGCATCCCCCACCTCGCACCCCGATTGCTATGCGGTGAGGCTCTTCGGCCGCCTTGGAACTATCTTCGTATCGGACGCATCGCGGGATAAGGGGTTGTCACTGGTAGTGGCCCCAAGCGCGTCCGATGCTTGGACTATTCCGAGGCGGCCC
This sequence comes from Cryptomeria japonica, assembly GCF_030272615.1. Lineage (NCBI taxonomy): Eukaryota > Viridiplantae > Streptophyta > Pinopsida > Cupressales > Cupressaceae > Cryptomeria > Cryptomeria japonica. The sequence goes on from NW_026729156.1 coordinate 18,860, forward strand.
TGCAGCCTCTTCCGTCTAGCCGTTGGGGCCATCTCGCCGCATCCCCCACCTCGCACCCCGATTGCTATGCGGTGAGGCTCCTCGGCCGCCTTGGAACTATCTTCGTATCGGACGCATCGCGGGATAAGGGGTTGTCACTGGTAGTCGCCCCAAGCGCGTCCGATGCTTGGACTATTCCGACGCGGCCCTGTGGCCTCTTCCGTCTAGCCGTTGGGGCCATCTCGCCGCATCCCCCACCTCGCACCCCGATTGCTATGCGGTGAGGCTCCTCGGCCGCCTTGGAACCATCTTCGTATCGGACGCATCGCGGGATAGGGGGCTGTCACTGGTAGTCGCCCCAAGCGTGTCCGATGCTTGGACCATTCCTAGGCGGCCCTGAAGCCTCTTCCGTCTAGCCGTTGGGGCCTTCCCGCCCCATCCCTCGCCTCGCACCCCCGATTGCTATGCGGTGAGGCTCCTCGGCCGCCTTGGAACCATCTGTGTATCGGACGCATCGCGGGATAAGGGGTTGGCACTGGCAGTCGCCCCAAGCGCGTCCGATGCTTGGACCATTCCGAGGTGGCCCTGAAGCCTCTTCCGTCTAGCCGTTGGGGCCTTCCCGCCCCATCCCTCGCCTCGCACCCCGATTGATATGCGGTGAGGCTCCTCGGCCGCCTTGGAACTATCTGTGTATCGGACGCATCGCGGGATAAGGGGTTGGCACTGGTAGTCGTCCCAATCGCATCCGATGCTTGGACCATTCCGAGGCGGCCCTGCAGCCTCTTCCGTTTAGCCGTCGGGGCCTTCCCGCCGCATCCCTCGCCTCGCATCCCGATTCCTATGCGGTGAGTCTTCTCGGCCGCCGCGGAACTATACCTGTTATTGCTACTGCATCCTTCGGCTGGTAACCTCCTCTGCCGCCTTGGAACGTTCTCTTTGTCGGACGCGTCGCGGGATAAGGGGTTGGCACTGGTAGTCGCCCCAAGCGCGCCCGATGCATAGACCGCTCCGAGTCGACCTTGCTTTCAGCCTCTCACATGCATAGACCTCTCTGAGTCGACCCTGCAGCCTCTCACGTTTAGCCTTTGGAATCTCGCCTCACAACATGATTGCTATCCTTGATGCATCCCTTGCCTCGAGCCCTGATTGCTTTCTTGGCTGC
>NW_026729156.1:30000-55000 GCF_030272615.1 Cryptomeria japonica
GTGTGCACCTCGGGTGCGCACCTCGCGTGCACCTTCGCTGCGGTGGGCACCTTGGCTGGGTTGCGCGCCTTGGTGGGCACCATGCAGTGCACGAAGTCGGAGCCCGGATTGCCCCGGGCGCGCACCTCCGCCAGGGTGGGCACCTTGGTGCGCACAACTTGCCTGGGCTGCGCACCAGGAAGGGCTCAAGATGGCACCCGCGTTCCGTTTTTTTCACTATCTTTCAGAACGGAAATTTTAAAATCTCGTTTTTTTTTGCCTTTTCTGGAAATTAGTGAAGGCAGCGCATCAAAGGTGCGCAACGCTGGTGCGAACCTGGGAGCGCTCCGATGTGTGCTCCAAGGTGCGGCGTGCACGAAGTCGGACCCCGGTTTGCCCCGGGTGCGCACCTCGCGTGCACCTTGGTGCGCACACCTTGGCTGGGTTGCGCGCCCTGGTGGGCACCATGGTGCGCACCAAGGAGCGCTCCGAAGTGTGCTCCAAGGTGCGGCGTGCACGAAGTCGGAGCCCGGTTTGCCCCGGGTGCGCACCTCGCGTGCACCTTCGCCGCGGTGGGCACCATGGCGTGCACGAAGTCGGAGCCCGGTTTGCCCCGGGTGCGCACCTCGCGTGCACCTTCGCCGGGGTGGGCACCTTGGTGTGCAGACCTTGGCTGGGTTGCGCGCCCTGGTGGGCACCATGGTGCGCACCAAGGAGCGCTCCGAAGTGTGCTCCAAGGTGCGGCCTGCACGAAGTCGGAGCCCGGTTTGCCCCGGGTGTGCACCTCGGGTGGGCACCTTGGTGCGCATGCCTTGCCTGGGCTGCGCACCAGGGCGGGCTCAAGATGGCACCCGCGTTCCTTTTTTTTCACTATCTTTCAAAACGGAAATTTTAAAATCTCATTTTTTTTTGCCTTTTTCTGGAAATTAGTGAAGGCAGCGCATCAAAGGTGCGCACCTCGCTGCCCACCACGGTGCGCAACGCCGGTGGGCACCCGGGAGTGCTTCGAAGTGTGCTCCAAGGTGCTGCGTGCACGTTGTCGGAGCCCGGTTTGCCCCGGGTGCGCACCTCGCGTGCACCTTCGTCGGGGTGGGCACCTTGGCTGGGTTTGCCCCGGCTGCGCTCCGAAGCGGGGTTATTGGAGCGCCGCCTCTTTTTTTGTCGGAGCGTTTGGTGGGGTTTCTCGCATTGGCTCTTCCGAGGCCCGGTTGCCACCCTGGCGCGCACGAAGTCGGAAGTAGGGTTAATTGCCCGGGTGCGCACCTTTGCCAGGGTGGGCACCTTACCTGGGCTGCGCACCAGGGCGGGCTCAAGATGGCACGCGCGTTCCGTTTTTTTCACTATCTTTCAAAACGGAAATTTTAAAATCTCCTTTTTTTTTTGCCTTTTCTGGAAATTAGTGAAGGCAGCGCATCAAAGGTGCGCACCTCGCTGCCCACCTTGGTGTGCTCTGAGGTGCGCACCCGGGAGCGCTACGAAGTGTGCTCCAAGGTGCGGCGTGCACGTTGTCGGAGCCCGGTTTGCCCCGGGTGCGCACCTCGCCTGCACCTTGGCCGGGGTGGGCACCTTGGCTGGGTTTGCCCAGGGTGCGCTCCAAAGCGGGGTTACTGGAGCGCCCCCTCTTTTTTTGTCAGAGCGTTTGGTGGGGTTTCTCGCATTGGCTCTTCCCAGGCCCGGTTGTTGGGTGCGCTCCCACCCTGGCGCGCGCGAAGTTGGAAGTTGGGTTAATTGCCCGGGCGCGCACCTTCGCCAGGGTGGGCACCTTGGTGCGCACACCTTGGCTGGGCTGCGCACCAGGGCGGGCTCAAGATGGCACCAGCATTCCCTTTTTCTCACTATCTTTCAAAACGGAAATTTTAAAATCTCGTTTTTTTTTTGCCTTTTATGGAAATTAGTGAAGGCATCGCATCAAAGGTGCGCACCTCGCTGCCCACCTTGGTGTGCTCCGAGGTGCCCACCACGGTGCGCAACGCCGGTGCGAACCCGGGAGCGCCCCGATGTGTGCTCCAAGGTGCGGCGTGCACGAAGTCGGACCCCGGTTTGCCCCGGGTGCGCACCTCGCGTGCACCTTGGTGCGCACACCTTGGCTGGGTTGCGCGGCCTGGTGGGCACCATGGTGCGCACCAAGGAGCGCTCCGAAGTGTGCTCCAAGGTGCGGCGTGCACGAAGTCGGAGCCCGGTTTGCCCCGGGTACGCACCTCGCGTGCACCTTCGCCGGGGTGGGCACCTCGGCTGGGTTGCGCGCCCTGGTGCGCACCAAGGAGCGCTCCGAAGTGTGCTCCAAGGTGCGGCGTGCACGAAGTCGGAGCCCGGTTTGCCCCGGGTGCGCACCTTCGCCGCGGTGCGCACCATGGCGTGCACGAAGTCGGAGCCCGGTTTGCCCCGGGTGCGCACCTCGCGTGCACCTTCGGCGGGGTTGCGCGCCCTGGTGGGCACCATGGTGCGCACCAAGGAGCGCTCCGAAGTGTGCTCCAAGGTGCGGCGTGCACGAAGTCGGAGCCCGGTTTGCCCCGGGTGCGCACCTCGCGTGCACCTTCGGCGGGGTTGCGCGCCCTGGTGGGCACCATGGTGCGCACCAAGGAGCGCTCCGAAGTGTGCTCCAAGGTGCGGCGTGCACGAAGTCGGAGCCCGGTTTGCCCCGGGTGCGCACCTCGCGTGCACCTTCGCCGCGGTGGGCACCATGGCGTGCACGAAGTCGGAGCCCGGTTTGCCCCGGGTGCGCACCTCGCGTGCACCTTCGCCGGGGTGGGCACCTCGGCTGGGTTGCGCGCCCTGGTGCGCACCAAGGAGCGCTCCGAAGTGTGCTCCAAGGTGCGGCGTGCACGAAGTCGGAGCCCGGTTTGCCCCGGGTGCGCACCTCGCGTGCACCTTCGCCAGGGTGGGCACCTCGGTGCGCACACCTTCTCAATGTTTTCTTGCCTTTTCTGGAAATTGGTGAAGGCAGCGCATCAAAGGTGCGCACCTCGGTGTGCTCCGAGGTGCGAACCCGAGAGCGCTCCGAGGTGCCCACGAAGTCGAAAGTCGGGTTAATTGCATTGTTTTCCCCGGGTGCGCTCCGAGGTGCGCAACATCGGCGCGCACCAAGGAGGGCTCCGAAGTGTGCTCCAAGGTGCGCACGATGGCGTGCACCTCTGGTGCGCACGATTCGGAGCTCGGTTTGACCGGGGTGCGCACACCTTGGCTGGGTTGCGCACCTTTTGTGCGCTCCAAGGTGCGCACGAAGTCGGAGCTCGGTTTGCCCCGGGTGCGCACCTTCGCCAGGGTGCGCACCTTGATGCGCACGCCTTGGCTGGGCTGCGCACCTTGGTGGGCGCCATGGTGCGCACCTTTCGTGCGCTCCAAGGTGCGCACGAAGTCGGAGCTCGGTTTGCCCCGGGTGCGCACCTTGGTGGGCGCCATGGTGCACTCCGAGGTGCCCAAGATTGGTGCGCACCAAGGAGCGCTCCGAAGTGCGCTCCAAGGTGCGCGCGAAGTCGAAAGTTGGGTTAATTGTCCGGTTTGCCTCGGGTGCGCACCTTGCGTGCACCTTCGCCAGGGTGGGCGCCTTGGTGCGCACACCTTGGCTGGGCTGCGCACACCTTGGCACCCGCGTTTCCTTCATTTTAAATTTTTTTTTTTTACAATCTCTCAAGTGGGAAATTCTATAATCTCAACTTTTTTTGCCTTTTCAGGAAACTTTTGAATGGAGCGCATCATTGGTGCGCTCCGAAGTGTGCTCCAAAGCTCTCTCCAGCTGCGTGCACCTGCCCCGGCCGCGCACCCGGCCCCGCCCAGCTTCGCTCACCTGTCCCGGGCGTCTGGTGCGGAACCTTAGAGTAAGAAACATCACCGTGCACCTTGGCCAACGTGCGCGACTCGACCGAGCGCGCACTGGCCGAGGTGCACACCGATTTCACCTGGGTGCGCGCGCAGCACCTCGGGCGCACCGGGGTGCGCGCACAACGCCCGGGTTGCACCGTGGCCTGTGTGCTCGGGGCGCCTCGGGTGCGCGCTCGGTGTCGCCCCCGCGCGCGCGGTAGTGCGGGCAGCGCACCCCGGCCCGGCCCGGCCCCGACGAGAACGCAAACGGGCAAAAGGTTTATTCAAATAGCATTGCGACGCCCGGCGAAAAACTAAAAAAGGGTGCAACACCGGGACTTCCCGGGAGGTCACCCATCCCAGTACTACTCCGGCCCAAGCGCGCTTAACTGCGGAGTTCTGATGGGATCCGGTGCACTAACGCTGGTATGATCGCACCCGTTATGAGCTTGTCGCAGTGTGTACTTAGCAAACCGCGACCCACGTGCGAATCCACCCCGGCCACCCACCCCCGTCGAGGTGCACACCCTCCCTCGCGAAGTGCGCCCCGTTCGCCAAGTGTGAGCCCTGCCCGGGTGCGCGCACCTTGCTAGGGCGTCGGGTGTGCACCCGGCCCGGCCTACGTGCGTGCACCTGGAGGGGGCGTCGTGTGCGTGCAGTGTCCCGTCTGCAACGCGGTGCCCACACACCACCTCGGGCGCAACGACCTGCGCTCACATGTGGGCCGAGTGCACCTTGGTGCATGTTCGGGGCGCCTCGGGTGCACGCTCGATCTTGCCCCGGTGCACCAAGGCGCTCGGTTTGCCCCGGGTGCGCACTTGGTGCAAGGTGGGCACCCAAAATAGGGATCAAGCACCAAAACACAAGTTTCGGGATGCAAAATGGGACCCAAGGACCACAAATGCGTTCCAAGACCCATGATGGGTCCACGAGAACAAAAATGTGTTCCGAGACTTAATAAACAAATATTGGGTTTTAGGAGAAGAAACATGCTCTGATGCCCAAAACGAGAATCGACCCCGAAAAGGCCACAGGCCAAAAGTGGGATGCGAGACAAAAAAAAATGGGACCCGAGGACCAAAATTGGGTTCCCAGGTCGAAGACAGGGCAACCGGACAAGAAACGACCTCTAAGGCTCGAAATGAGTCCCGGCGACTAAAACTTGACAAGAAGCACCCATCAGGCACCCAACTCGACACCCATGGGATGCCGACCCACCCGGGCTTCCACCTAGCACACCTTGGCACCCACCCACCCTCGCACCCAACCTCGCACCCAACTTAGCACCTTTGAACCCACATTGGCACTCACCCTGACCCTGGCACCTTGGAACCCACATTGGCACTCACCTTGACCCTGGCACCCACCTTTGCACTCACCTTGGGACCCACCCTGGCTCCCACCTCGGCACCCACCCAGACACCCACCTTGGTTCCTTGGCACCCACCTTGGATCCTTGGCACCCACCCCGACACCCACCTTGGCACGCAACTTGGCTACTTGCCACCCATCTTGGCTCCTTGACGCCCACCCCGACAACCACCCCGTGACCTACCCTGGCTAGGGTTGGTGCACACCCACCCTGGTGCCCACCTTGGCACCCACCCTATGACCCACCTTGGCACGCACCTTAGTACCCACCCCGTTACCCACCCTAGGACCCACCCCGTGACCCACCTTGGCCAGGGTGGGTGCCTTGGTGCGCACAACTTGCCTGGGCTGCACACCAGGGCGGGCTCAAGATGGCACCCGCGTTCCGTTTTTTTCACTATCTTTCAAAACGGAAATTTTAAAATCTCATTTTTTTCTTTTTTTTGCCTTTTCTGGAAATTAGTGAAGGCAGCGCATCAAAGGTGCGCAATGCTGGTGCGAACCCGGGAGCGCTCCGATGTGTGCTCCAAGGTGCGGCGTGCACGAAGTCCGAGCCCGGTTTGCCCCGGGTGCGCACCTCGCGTGCACCTTCGCCGGGGTGAGCACCTTGGCTGGGTTGCGCGCCCTGGTGCGTACCAAGGAGCGCTCTGAAGTGTGCTCCAAGGTGCGGCGTGCACGAAGTCGGAGCCCGGTTTGCCCCGGGTGTGCACCTCGGGTGCGCACCTCGCGTGCACCTTCGCTGCGGTGGGCACCTTGGCTGGGTTGCGCGCCTTGGTGGGCACCATGCAGTGCACGAAGTCGGAGCCCGGTTTGCCCCGGGCGCGCACCTCCGCCAGGGTGGGCACCTTGGTGCGCACAACTTGCCTGGGCTGCGCACCAGGAAGGGCTCAAGATGGCACCCGCGTTCCGTTTTTTTCACTATCTTTCAGAACGGAAATTTTAAAATATCGTTTTTTTTTGCCTTTTCTGGAAATTAGTGAAGGCAGCGCATCAAAGGTGCGCAACGCTGGTGCGAACCTGGGAGCGCTCCGATGTGTGCTCCAAGGTGCGGCGTGCACAAAGTCGGAGCCCGGTTTGCCCCGGGTGCGCCCTGGTGGGCACCATGGTGCGCACCAAGGAGCGCTCCGAAGTGTGCTCCAAGGTGCGGCCTGCACGAAGTCGGAGCCCGGTTTGCCCCGGGTGTGCACCTCGGGTGGGCACCTTGGTGCGCATGCCTTGCCTGGGCTGCGCACCAGGGCGGGCTCAAGATGGCACCCGCGTTCCTTTTTTTTCACTATCTTTCAAAACGGAAATTTTAAAATCTCATTTTTTTTTGCCTTTTTCTGGAAATTAGTGAAGGCAGCGCATCAAAGGTGCGCACCTCGCTGCCCACCACGGTGCGCAACGCCGGTGGGCACCCGGGAGTGCTTCGAAGTGTGCTCCAAGGTGTTGCGTGCACGTTGTCGGAGCCCGGTTTGCCCCGGGTGCGCACCTCGCGTGCACCTTCGTCGGGGTGGGCACCTTGGCTTGGTTTGCCCCGGCTGCGCTCCGAAGCGGGGTTATTGGAGCGCCGCCTCTTTTTTTGTCGGAGCGTTTGGTGGGGTTTCTCGCATTGGCTCTTCCGAGGCCCGGTTGCCACCCTGGCGCGCACGAAGTCGGAAGTAGGGTTAATTGCCCGGGTGCGCACCTTTGCCAGGGTGGCACCTTACCTGGGCTGCGCACCAGGGCGGGCTCAAGATGGCACGCGCGTTCCGTTTTTTTCACTATCTTTCAAAACGGAAATTTTAAAATCTCCTTTTTTTTTTGCCTTTTCTGGAAATTAGTGAAGGCAGCGCATCAAAGGTGCGCACCTCGCTGCCCACCTTGGTGTGCTCTGAGGTGCGCACCCGGGAGCGCTACGAAGTGTGCTCCAAGGTGCGGCGTGCACGTTGTCGGAGCCCGGTTTGCCCCGGGTGCGCACCTCGCCTGCACCTTGGCCGGGGTGGGCACCTTGGCTGGGTTTGCCCAGGGTGCGCTCCGAAGCGGGGTTACTGGAGCGCCCCCTCTTTTTTTGTCAGAGAGTTTGGTGGGGTTTCTCGCATTGGCTCTTCCCAGGCCCGGTTGTTGGGTGCGCTCCCACCCTGGCGCGCGCGAAGTTGGAAGTTGGGTTAATTGCCCGGGCGCGCACCTTCGCCAGGGTGGGCACCTTGGTGCGCAAACCTTGGCTGGGCTGCGCACCAGGGCGGGCTCAAGATGGCACCAGCATTCCCTTTTTCTCACTATCTTTCAAAACGGAAATTTTAAAATCTCGTTTTTTTTTTGCCTTTTATGGAAATTAGTGAAGGCATCGCATCAAAGGTGCGCACCTCGCTGCCCACCTTGGTGTGCTCCGAGGTGCCCACCACGGTGCGCAACGCCGGTGCGAACCCGGGAGCGCCCCGATGTGTGCTCCAAGGTGCGGCGTGCACGAAGTCGGACCCCGGTTTGCCCCGGGTGCGCACCTCGCGTGCACCTTGGTGCGCACACCTTGGCTGGGTTGCGCGGCCTGGTGGGCACCATGGTGCGCACCAAGGAGCGCTCCGAAGTGTGCTCCAAGGTGCGGCGTGCACGAAGTCGGAGCCCGGTTTGCCCCGGGTGCGCACCTTCGCCGCGGTGGGCACCATGGCGTGCACGAAGTCGGAGCCCGGTTTGCCCCGGGTGCGCACCTCGCGTGCACCTTCGCCGGGGTGGGCACCTCGGCTGGGTTGCGCGCCCTGGTGCGCACCAAGGAGCGCTCTGAAGTGTGCTCCAAGGTGCGGCGTGCACGAAGTCGGAGCCCGGTTTGCCCCGGGTGTGCACCTCGCGTGCACCTTCGCTGCGGTGGGCACCTTGGCTGGGTTGCGCGCCTTGGTGGGCACCATGCAGTGCACGAAGTCGGAGCCCGGTTTGCCCCGGGCGCGCACCTCCGCCAGGGTGGGCACCTTGGTGCGCACAACTTGCCTGGGCTGCGCACCAGGAAGGGCTCAAGATGGCACCCGCGTTCCGTTTTTTTCACTATCTTTCAGAACGGAAATTTTAAAATATCGTTTTTTTTTGCCTTTTCTGGAAATTAGTGAAGGCAGCGCATCAAAGGTGCGCAACGCTGGTGCGAACCTGGGAGCGCTCCGATGTGTGCTCCAAGGTGCGGCGTGCACGAAGTCGGACCCCGGTTTGCCCCGGGTGCGCACCTCGCGTGCACCTTGGTGCGCACACCTTGGCTGGGTTGCGCGCCCTGGTGGGCACCATGGTGCGCACCAAGGAGCGCTCCGAAGTGTGCTCCAAGGTGCGGCGTGCACGAAGTCGGAGCCCGGTTTGCCCCGGGTGCGCACCTCGCGTGCACCTTCGCCGCGGTGGGCACCATGGCGTGCACGAAGTCGGAGCCCGGTTTGCCCCGGGTGCGCACCTCGCGTGCACCTTCGCCGGGGTGGGCACCTTGGTGTGCAGACCTTGGCTGGGTTGCGCGCCCTGGTGGGCACCATGGTGCGCACCAAGGAGCGCTCCGAAGTGTGCTCCAAGGTGCGGCCTGCACGAAGTCGGAGCCCGGTTTGCCCCGGGTGTGCACCTCGGGTGGGCACCTTGGTGCGCATGCCTTGCCTGGGCTGCGCACCAGGGCGGGCTCAAGATGGCACCCGCGTTCCTTTTTTTTCACTATCTTTCAAAACGGAAATTTTAAAATCTCATTTTTTTTTGCCTTTTTCTGGAAATTAGTGAAGGCAGCGCATCAAAGGTGCGCACCTCGCTGCCCACCACGGTGCGCAACGCCGGTGGGCACCCGGGAGTGCTTCGAAGTGTGCTCCAAGGTGCTGCGTGCACGTTGTCGGAGCCCGGTTTGCCCCGGGTGCGCACCTCGCGTGCACCTTCGTCGGGGTGGGCACCTTGGCTGGGTTTGCCCCGGCTGCGCTCCGAAGCGGGGTTATTGGAGCGCCGCCTCTTTTTTTGTCGGAGCGTTTGGTGGGGTTTCTCGCATTGGCTCTTCCGAGGCCCGGTTGCCACCCTGGCGCGCACGAAGTCGGAAGTAGGGTTAATTGCCCGGGTGCGCACCTTTGCCAGGGTGGGCACCTTACCTGGGCTGCGCACCAGGGCGGGCTCAAGATGGCACGCGCGTTCCGTTTTTTTCACTATCTTTCAAAACGGAAATTTTAAAATCTCCTTTTTTTTTTGCCTTTTCTGGAAATTAGTGAAGGCAGCGCATCAAAGGTGCGCACCTCGCTGCCCACCTTGGTGTGCTCTGAGGTGCGCACCCGGGAGCGCTACGAAGTGTGCTCCAAGGTGCGGCGTGCACGTTGTCGGAGCCCGGTTTGCCCCGGGTGCGCACCTCGCCTGCACCTTGGCCGGGGTGGGCACCTTGGCTGGGTTTGCCCAGGGTGCGCTCCGAAGCGGGGTTACTGGAGCGCCCCCTCTTTTTTTGTCAGAGCGTTTGGTGGGGTTTCTCGCATTGGCTCTTCCCAGGCCCGGTTGTTGGGTGCGCTCCCACCCTGGCGCGCGCGAAGTTGGAAGTTGGGTTAATTGCCCGGGCGCGCACCTTCGCCAGGGTGGGCACCTTGGTGCGCACACCTTGGCTGGGCTGCGCACCAGGGCGGGCTCAAGATGGCACCAGCATTCCCTTTTTCTCACTATCTTTCAAAACGGAAATTTTAAAATCTCGTTTTTTTTTTGCCTTTTATGGAAATTAGTGAAGGCATCGCATCAAAGGTGCGCACCTCGCTGCCCACCTTGGTGTGCTCCGAGGTGCCCACCACGGTGCGCAACGCCGGTGCGAACCCGGGAGCGCCCCGATGTGTGCTCCAAGGTGCGGCGTGCACGAAGTCGGACCCCGGTTTGCCCCGGGTGCGCACCTCGCGTGCACCTTGGTGCGCACACCTTGGCTGGGTTGCGCGGCCTGGTGGGCACCATGGTGCGCACCAAGGAGCGCTCCGAAGTGTGCTCCAAGGTGCGGCGTGCACGAAGTCGGAGCCCGGTTTGCCCCGGGTACGCACCTCGCGTGCACCTTCGCCGGGGTGGGCACCTCGGCTGGGTTGCGCGCCCTGGTGCGCACCAAGGAGCGCTCCGAAGTGTGCTCCAAGGTGCGGCGTGCACGAAGTCGGAGCCCGGTTTGCCCCGGGTGCGCACCTTCGCCGCGGTGCGCACCATGGCGTGCACGAAGTCGGAGCCCGGTTTGCCCCGGGTGCGCACCTCGCGTGCACCTTCGGCGGGGTTGCGCGCCCTGGTGGGCACCATGGTGCGCACCAAGGAGCGCTCCGAAGTGTGCTCCAAGGTGCGGCGTGCACGAAGTCGGAGCCCGGTTTGCCCCGGGTGCGCACCTCGCGTGCACCTTCGGCGGGGTTGCGCGCCCTGGTGGGCACCAGTGCGCACCAAGGAGCGCTCCGAAGTGTGCTCCAAGGTGCGGCGTGCACGAAGTCGGAGCCCGGTTTGCCCCGGGTGCGCACCTCGCGTGCACCTTCGCCGCGGTGGGCACCATGGCGTGCACGAAGTCGGAGCCCGGTTTGCCCCGGGTGCGCACCTCGCGTGCACCTTCGCCGGGGTGGGCACCTCGGCTGGGTTGCGCGCCCTGGTGCGCACCAAGGAGCGCTCCGAAGTGTGCTCCAAGGTGCGGCGTGCACGAAGTCGGAGCCCGGTTTGCCCCGGGTGCGCACCTCGCGTGCACCTTCGCCAGGGTGGGCACCTCGGTGCGCACACCTTCTCAATGTTTTCTTGCCTTTTCTGGAAATTGGTGAAGGCAGCGCATCAAAGGTGCGCACCTCGGTGTGCTCCGAGGTGCGAACCCGAGAGCGCTCCGAGGTGCCCACGAAGTCGAAAGTCGGGTTAATTGCATTGTTTTCCCCGGGTGCGCTCCGAGGTGCGCAACATCGGCGCGCACCAAGGAGGGCTCCGAAGTGTGCTCCAAGGTGCGCACGATGGCGTGCACCTCTGGTGCGCACGATTCGGAGCTCGGTTTGACCGGGGTGCGCACACCTTGGCTGGGTTGCGCACCTTTTGTGCGCTCCAAGGTGCGCACGAAGTCGGAGCTCGGTTTGCCCCGGGTGCGCACCTTCGCCAGGGTGCGCACCTTGATGCGCACGCCTTGGCTGGGCTGCGCACCTTGGTGGGCGCCATGGTGCGCACCTTTCGTGCGCTCCAAGGTGCGCACGAAGTCGGAGCTCGGTTTGCCCCGGGTGCGCACCTTGGTGGGCGCCATGGTGCACTCCGAGGTGCCCAAGATTGGTGCGCACCAAGGAGCGCTCCGAAGTGCGCTCCAAGGTGCGCGCGAAGTCGAAAGTTGGGTTAATTGTCCGGTTTGCCTCGGGTGCGCACCTTGCGTGCACCTTCGCCAGGGTGGGCTGGGCTGCGCACACCTTGGCACCCGCGTTTCCTTCATTTTAAATTTTTTTTTTTTACAATCTCTCAAGTGGGAAATTCTATAATCTCAACTTTTTTTGCCTTTTCAGGAAACTTTTGAATGGAGCGCATCATTGGTGCGCTCCGAAGTGTGCTCCAAAGCTCTCTCCAGCTGCGTGCACCTGCCCCGGCCGCGCACCCGGCCCCGCCCAGCTTCGCTCACCTGTCCCGGGCGTCTGGTGCGGAACCTTAGAGTAAGAAACATCACCGTGCACCTTGGCCAACGTGCGCGACTCGACCGAGCGCGCACTGGCCGAGGTGCACACCGATTTCACCTGGGTGCGCGCGCAGCACCTCGGGCGCACCGGGGTGCGCGCACAACGCCCGGGTTGCACCGTGGCCTGTGTGCTCGGGGCGCCTCGGGTGCGCGCTCGGTGTCGCCCCCGCGCGCGCGCGGTAGTGCGGGCAGCGCACCCCGGCCCGGCCCGGCCCCGACGAGAACGCAAACGGGCAAAAGGTTTATTCAAATAGCATTGCGACGCCCGGCGAAAAACTAAAAAAGGGTGCAACACCGGGACTTCCCGGGAGGTCACCCATCCCAGTACTACTCCGGCCCAAGCGCGCTTAACTGCGGAGTTCTGATGGGATCCGGTGCACTAACGCTGGTATGATCGCACCCGTTATGAGCTTGTCGCAGTGTGTACTTAGCAAACCGCGACCCACGTGCGAATCCACCCCGGCCACCCACCCCCGTCGAGGTGCACACCCTCCCTCGCGAAGTGCGCCCCGTTCGCCAAGTGTGAGCCCTGCCCGGGTGCGCGCACCTTGCTAGGGCGTCGGGTGTGCACCCGGCCCGGCCTACGTGCGTGCACCTGGAGGGGGCGTCGTGTGCGTGCAGTGTCCCGTCTGCAACGCGGTGCCCACACACCACCTCGGGCGCAACGACCTGCGCTCACATGTGGGCCGAGTGCACCTTGGTGCATGTTCGGGGCGCCTCGGGTGCACGCTCGATCTTGCCCCGGTGCACCAAGGCGCTCGGTTTGCCCCGGGTGCGCACTTGGTGCAAGGTGGGCACCCAAAATAGGGATCAAGCACCAAAACACAAGTTTCGGGATGCAAAATGGGACCCAAGGACCACAAATGCGTTCCAAGACCCATGATGGGTCCACGAGAACAAAAATGTGTTCCGAGACTTAATAAACAAATATTGGGTTTTAGGAGAAGAAACATGCTCTGATGCCCAAAACGAGAATCGACCCCGAAAAGGCCACAGGCCAAAAGTGGGATGCGAGACAAAAAAAAATGGGACCCGAGGACCAAAATTGGGTTCCCAGGTCGAAGACAGGGCAACCGGACAAGAAACGACCTCTAAGGCTCGAAATGAGTCCCGACGACTAAAACTTGACAAGAAGCACCCATCAGGCACCCAACTCGACACCCATGGGATGCCGACCCACCCGGGCTTCCACCTAGCACACCTTGGCACCCACCCACCCTCGCACCCAACCTCGCACCCAACTTAGCACCTTTGAACCCACATTGGCACTCACCCTGACCCTGGCACCTTGGAACCCACATTGGCACTCACCTTGACCCTGGCACCCACCTTTGCACTCACCTTGGGACCCACCCTGGCTCCCACCTCGGCACCCACCCAGACACCCACCTTGGTTCCTTGGCACCCACCTTGGATCCTTGGCACCCACCCCGACACCCACCTTGGCACGCAACTTGGCTACTTGCCACCCACCTTGGCTCCTTGACGCCCACCCCGACAACCACCCCGTGACCTACCCTGGCTAGGGTTGGTGCACACCCACCCTGGTGCCCACCTTGGCACCCACCCTATGACCCACCTTGGCACGCACCTTAGTACCCACCCCGTTACCCACCCTAGGACCCACCCCGTGACCCACCTTGGCCAGGGTGGGTGCACCCACCCTGGTGCCCACCTTGGCACCCACCCATCCTAGCACCCAGCCTGTGACCGGGCTTGGAACCCAACCTTGCACCCGCACCCGTCTTGGCCAGTGTGGGTGCGCACCCATCCTGGCACCCACGTTGTGACACACCCTTTAACCCACGCACCCTAGCACCCACGTTGGCACCCACCTTGGAACCCAACCTAGCAACTTGGCACCCACCCCGTGACCCACCTTGGCATCCACCATAGCAGTCGCCGACTTGGCACCCACCTCGGCACCCACCTTGACACTTGTGGACCCACCTTGCCACTCACCCTAGCATCGACCCATCCTAGCACCCACCCTGGCACCTTTGCACCCTAGCACTCACCCATCCTAGCACCTAACCTGTGACCCACCTTGACACTCACCCTCGCACCCACCTTGGAACCCAACCTAGCACCCACCCACCCTGACACCAACCCTAGCACCTACCCACCCTTGCACCCACCCTGTGACCCATCTTGGCACCCACCCATCCTACCACTCAACCTATCACCCACCTTCTCACCCACCTTGGCATCCACCTTAGCACCCACCCACACTGGCACCTTGGCACCCACCTCGGGCAAGGTGGGTGCACACCCACCCTGGCACCCAATTTAGAACCCACCGAGCATGTTACCCACCTTGGCACCCACATTGCAGCCCACCCTAGTACCCACCCTATGACCCACATTGGCATCCACACCCTAGCACCCAGGCACCTCGACACCCGCCTTGACACCCACCCTAGCACTGAACCTGTGACCCACCTTGGAACTCACCCTAGAACCCACCCACCCTGTGAACCACCTTGGCATCCACCTTAGCACCCACCCACCTTGGCACCCACTCTAGCACTCACCCATCCTAACACCCAACTTGTTACCCACCTTGGCACCCGCCCTCGCGTCCACCTTGAAACCCACCCTAGCACCCACCCACGCAGGAGCCCACCTTGGCACCCAACCTAACACCCACGCATCCTGGCACCCAACTTGTGACCCACCTTGGAACCCACCCTAGTACCCACCTTTGAACCCACTATATCACCAACCCACCTTGGCACCCACCCTATGACCCTCTTTGGAATCCACCCTAGCACGCACCCACCCTGGCACCCACCATGGAGCGCACCCTAGCACCCACCCACCTCGGCACGCACCTCAACACCCACCTTGGTGTGCGCACTGCGCCAACCTCTCAAAGACCCTATGTGGTGCGCTCCAAAGTGTACACCTTTGGTGCGCTCCAAGGTGCGCACCTTTGGTGCACACCGAGGTGCACACCAAAGTGTGCACCGAGGTGAGCACCAAAGTGCACTCCAGGGTGCACACCAAGGCGTGCACCTTTGGTGCGGTCAATGCAAACGAATTCGGAAGTTGGGGTCGATGTCCTAATCGCTGCTGCAGACTACACGTATGAGAATCGGACAAATAGCTTTATATAGGGGAGGTGTTGCGTTTGATGGGTCGACTCCCCTGGTTGTGTGCACTGCACCAACTTCAAAGACCCTGTCTTGTTTAAGAAGTCAAAAGTTGGGGTGGATGTCCTAATCATTGCTGCAGTCTACGCATGTATGAGAATCAGACAAATAGCTTATATAGGGGAGGTGTTGCATTCGGTGGGTTGACTCCCCTGGTTGTGCGCACTGCGCCAACCTCAAAGACCCCGCATAGCAGAAGAAGTCGGAAGTCGGATTTTGGTGAGCACCAAGGCGTGCACCTTTGGTGCGGTCAACGCAGACGAATTCAGAAGTTGGGGTGGATGTCCTAATCGTTGTTGCAGGCTACACATGTATGAGAATCAGACAAATAGCTTATATAGGGGAGGTGTTGGGTTTGATGGGTCAACTCCCTTGGTTGTGCGCATTACGCCAACCTCAAAGACCTTGTTTTCGTTAAGAAGTCAAAAGTTGGGGTCAATGTCCTAATGGCTCCTGCAGGCTACACATGTATGAGAATCGGACAAATAGCTTATATAGGGGAGGTGTTGGGTTTGATGGGTCGACTCCCCTGGTTGTGCGCATTACGTCAACCTCAAAGACCTTGTTTTCGTTAAGAAGTCAAAAGTTGGGGTCGATGTCCTAATTGCTCCTGTAGACTACACATGTATGAGAATCAGACAAATAGCTTATATAGGGGAGGTGTTGGGTTTGATGGGTTGACTCCCCTAGTTGTTCGCATTACACCAACCTCAAAGACCTTGTTTTCGTTTAGAAGCCGAAAGTTGGGGTCGATGTCCTAATTGCTCCTGCAGGCTACGCATGTATGAGAATCAGACAAATAGCTTATATAGGGGAGGTGTTGGGTTTGATGGGTCGACTCCCCTGGTTGTGCGCATTGCGCCAACCTCAAAGACCCTGCATTGCGGATGAAGTCGAAAGTCAGAGTTTGGTGTGCTACAAGGTGTGGTCGAAGGTGCTCACCTAGGTGTGCACCTTTGGAGCACAGGAAAAGTGCCCTCCAAAAGTGCGCACCTTTGGAGTGCACAAAAGTGCCCTCCAAAAGTGCGCACCTTTGGAGCGCAGAAAAGTGCCCTCCAAAAAGTGCCCTCCAAAAGTGCGCACCTTTGGAGCGCAGAAAAGTGCCCTCCAAAAAGTGCCCTCCAAAAGTGCGCACCTTTGGAGCGCAGAAAAGTGCCCTCCAAAAAGTGCCCTCCAAAAGTGCGCACCTTTGGAGCGCAGAAAAGTGCCCTCCAAAAAGTGCCCTCCAAAAGTGCGCACCTTTGGAGCGCAGAAAAGTGCCCTCCAAAAGTGCGCACCTTTGGAGCGCACAAAAGTGCCCTCCAAAAGTGCGCACTTTTGGTGCGCACCAAGGCGCTGGTTCGGTCGTTGCAGGCGAGTTCGGAAGTTGGGGTCGATGTCCTGAGCGGAGGTGCAAACTACACAGGTGTCGGAATCGGACAAATAGCTTATATAGGGGAGGTGTATGCTTCGATGGGTCGACTCCCCAGGTTGAGCGCACCGCGCCAACCTCAAAGACCCTACGGTATGGATGAAGTCGGAAGTTGGGTCCGATGACCGATTCGATTAGTAGGTATGCTCATGAGGTCGGAATTTGGGTCCGATGACCTGCCATGTGCAGGAAGGCGAATGTTGACACTGTGCGTTGCAAGGTGCACACCAAGGCGCTGGTGCGGTCTTTTTAGTCGAGTTCGGAAGTTGGGGTCGATGTCCTGATCGGAGGTGCAAGCTACACAGGTGTGGGAATCGGACAAATAGCTTATATAGGGGAGGTGTATGCTTCGTTGGGTCGACTCCCCGGGTTGAGCGCACCGCGCCAACCTCAAAGACCCTACGGTATGGATGAAGTCGGAAGTTGGGTCCGATGACCGATTCGATATGTAGGCATACTCGCGAGGTCGGAATTTGGGTCCGATGACCTGCCACGTGCAGGAAGGCGAATGTTGGCACTGTGCGTTGCAAGGTGCGCACCAAGGCGCTGGTTCGGTCGTTGGAGGCGAGTTCGGAAGTTGGGGTCGATGTCTTGATCGGAGGTGCAAACTACACAGGTGTGGGAATCGGACAAATAGCTTATATAGGGGAGGTGTATGCTTCGTTGGGTCGACTCCCCGGGTTGAGCGCACCGCGCCAACCTCAAAGACCCTACGGTATGGATGAAGTCGGAAGTTGGGTCCGATGACCGATTCGATATGTAGGCATACTCGCGAGGTCGGAATTTGGGTCCGATGACCTGCCATGTGCAGGAAGGCGAATGTTGGGACTGTGCGTCGCAAGGTGCGCACCAAGGCGCTGGTGCCGTCGTTGCAGTCGAGTTCGGAAGTTGGGGTCGATGTCCTGGTCAGAGGTGCAAACTACACAGGTGTGGGAATCGGACAAATAGCTTATATAGGGGAGGTGTATGCTTCGATGGGTCGACTCCCTGGGTTGAGCGCACCGCGCCAACCTCAAAGACCCTACAGTATGGATGAAGTCGGAAGTTGGGTCCGATGACCGATTCGATACGTAGGCATATTGGCGAGGTCTGAATTTGTGTCCGATGACCTGCCATGCGCAGGAAGGCGGAATTTGGGTCCGATGACCGAGTTGATGGCGTGCCATGCGCAGAAAGGCGGAATTTGGGTCCGATGACCGAGTTGATGTTGATGGCCCGCCATGCACAGGAAGGCGGAATTTGGGTCCGATGACCGATTTGAAGGCGTGCCATACGCAAAAAGGCGGAGTTTGGGTCCGATGACCGAGTTGATATTGATGGCCCGCCATGCGCAGGAAGGCGGAATTTGGGTCCGATGACCTGACATACGCATGGAGTCCGACTCGGGGGCCGATGTTCGATTCGATGACTTGCATTGTGGGTAAAGTCGGAAGTTGTGGTCTTTGACCCGATTCGATGACCAGACTTCGGCTGCTTGAGAATCGGACAAATAACTTATATAGGGGAGGTAGTGTTCTCGAGCATCCTCCCCCCGTGCCCGTTTATGTCGATTGATGCTGGTGCTCGACTGGTTGGAGCGCTCGGATGCAAAAATCTTGCACCAGGATTTATCGATTGTGATGGACACGGCAAGTCTCCTGATTGCTATGCAGGAGCTCATCGTGAATCTCTATGCGGCCTTGGTATGGACTCGACCTGCGGAATGGTTCGGCAATGGTAGTCGCTCCAACACGTCCTTGCAATGGCCACAGAGGTGATTCGACTAGAGCTCCAGTCTAGCTTTTGGGTTGCTTGGCGGACTGGTATAGCCGCGATCGAGTTCCGGCCATGAACGTTTTAGATAGCTCTTGGGCTTTCTGGGACGGAAGTCGGAAGTTTGGGCTGTTGTCCGATTTGATGACCATTCTTCGGATGTGTGAGAATCGGACAAATAACTTATATAGGGGACTGTGTTGTCTCACGCAGCCCCCTCCGTGCCCCTCTATCTCGACCGATGTTGGTGCTTGAAAGGGTTGGGATCGCTCGGATTTATAAACGTGCACCACCATTTGTCGAGTGTGAGGGACGCGGCAGGTCTCCTAAATGCTATGCGGGCGCTCTCTGAGAATCTCTATCCGGCCTCGACACAGACTAGTCTTGCTGAATGGTTTGGCACTGGTAGTCGATCCAACACGTCGTTGTTGTGGCCGCCTAGGCGATTCGATTCGAGCCCCCGTCTAGCTTTTGGGTTGCTTGGCGGATTTTGCCCTATCCGCAAGTGAGCTCGGTCCCTAAACGTTCGAGAAACCCGATTGCTATGCGCCGACTCTCTTTCTTGCGAGCCTCCATCTAGCTTTTGGGTCTCTACGGAACGGAAGTCGGAATCTGGGACCGTTGTTTGATTCGACGAGGCAGACTACGGTTGTGCGAGAATCGGACAAATAACTTATATAGGGGAGGTGTTGACTGGAGCATTCTCCCCCGTGCCCCTCTAACTCGACCAATGCTGGCGCTCGAACGGTGGTAGCGCTCGGATTTTCATTGAGCGCCAGCATTGGTCGATTTAGAGGGGCATGCGAGATTCCCGAATGCTATGCGAGGGCTCTAACGGAAATGTCTATTGGTTTCGGTATGGATGCAATTGCGAGTGGTTCGGCAAAGGTAGTCGTTCCGATGCGTCCATGTCGTGGCCAAATCGATAATTCGATTTGAGCCCTCGTATAGCATTTGGGTCTCTCGATGTGATTCCGCATTCCAGTCCCTTTGGGCACTGCTTGAGCCGCATCCCAGGGGGTTCCCTTCCCAATAATCTGCCTCGCAACCCGATTGCTATGCGGTGAGGCTCCTCGGCCGCCTCGGAACTATCTGTGTATCAGACGCATCGCGGGATAAGGGGTTGGCAACGGTAGTCGCCCCAAGCGCGTCCGATGCTTGGACCATTCCGAGGCGGCCCTGAAGCCTCTTCCGTCTAGCCGTTGGGTCCTTCTCGCCGCATCCCTCGCCTCGCACCCCGATTGCTATGCGGTGAGGCTCCTCGGCCGCCTCGGAACTATCTGTGTATCGGACGCGTCGCGGGATAAGGGGTTGTCACTGGTAGTCGCCCCAAGCGCGTCCGATGCTTGGACCATTCCGAGGCGGCCCTGAAGCCTCTTCCGTCTAGCCGTTGGGTCCTTCTCGCCGCATCCCTCGCCTCGCACCCCGATTGCTATGCGGTGAGGCTCCTCGGCCGCCTCGGAACTATCTGTGTATCGGACGCGTCGCGGGATAAGGGGTTGTCATTGGTAGTCGCCCCAAGCGCGTCCGATGCTTGGACCATTCCGAGGCGGCCCTGAAGCCTCTTCCGTCTAGCCGTTGGGTCCTTCTCGCCGCATCCCTCGCCTCGCACCCCGATTGCTATGCGGTGAGGCTCCTCGGCCGCCTCGGAACTATCTGTGTATCGGACGCGTCGCGGGATAAGGGGTTGTCACTGGTAGTCGCCCCAAGCGCGTCCGATGCTTGGACCATTCCGAGGCGGCCCTGAAGCCTCTTCCGTCTAGCCGTTGGGTCCTTCTCGCCGCATCCCTCGCCTCGCACCCCGATTGCTATGCGGTGAGGCTCCTCGGCCGCCTCGGAACTATCTGTGTATCGGACGCGTCGCGGGATAAGGGGTTGTCACTGGTAGTCGCCCCAAGCGCGTTCGATGCTTGGACCATTCCGAGGCGGCCCTGAAGCCTCTTCCGTCTAGCCGTTGGGTCCTTCTCGCCGCATCCCTCGCCTCGCACCCCGATTGCTATGCGGTGAGGCTCCTCGGCCGCCTTGGAACTATCTGTGTATCGGACGCGTCGCGGGATAAGGGGTTGTCACTGGTAGTCGCCCCAAGCGCGTCCGATGCTTGGACCATTCCGAGGCGGACTCGAAGCCTCTTCCGTCTAGCCGTTGGGTCCTTCTCGCCGCATCCTTCGCCTCGCACCCCGATTGCTATGCGGTGAGGCTCCTCGGCCGCCTCGGAACTATCTGTGTATCGGACGCGTCGCGGGATAAGGGGTTGTCACTGGTAGTCGCCCCAAGCGCGTCCGATGCTTGGACCATTCCGAGGCGGACCCGAAGCCTCTTCCGTCTAGCCGTTGGGTCCTTCTCGCCGCATCCCTCGCCTCGCACCCCGATTGCTATGCGGTGAGGCTCCTCGGCCGCCTTGGAACTATCTGTGTATCGGACGCGTCGCGGGATAAGGGGTTGTCACTGGTAGTCGCCCCAAGCGCGTCCGATGCTTGGACCATTCCGAGGCGGACCCGAAGCCTCTTCCGTCTAGCCGTTGGGTCCTTCTCGCCGCATCCCTCGCCTCGCACCCCGATTGCTATGCGGTGAGGCTCCTCGGCCGCCTTGGAACTATCTGTGTATCGGACGCGTCGCGGGATAAGGGGTTGTCACTGGTAGTCGCCCCAAGCGCGTCCGATGCTTGGACCATTCCGAGGCGGACCCGAAGCCTCTTCCGTCTAGCCGTTGGGTCCTTCTCGCCGCATCCCTCGCCTCGCACCCCGATTGCTATGCGGTGAGGCTCCTCGGCCGCCTTGGAACTATCTGTGTATCGGACGCGTCGCGGGATAAGGGGTTGTCACTGGTAGTCGCCCCAAGCGCGTCCGATGCTTGGACCATTCCGAGGCGGCCCCGAAGCCTCTTCCGTGTAGCCGTTGGGTCGTTCTCGCCGCATCCCTCGCCTCGCACCCCGATTGCTATGCGGTGAGGCTCCTCGGCCGCCTTGGAACTATCTGTGTATCGGACGCGTCGTGGGATAAGGGGTTGTCACTGGTAGTCGCCCCAAGCGCGTCCGATGCTTGGACCATTCCGAGGCGGCCCCGAAGCCTCTTCCGTGTAGCCGTTGGGTCCTTCTCGCCGCATCCCTCGCCTCGCACCCCGATTGCTATGCGGTGAGGCTCCTCGGCCGCCTTGGAACTATCTGTGTATCGGACGCGTCGCGGGATAAGGGGTTGTCACTGGTAGTCGCCCCAAGCGCGTCCGATGCTTGGACCATTCCGAGGCGGACCTGAAGCCTCTTCCCTCTAGCCGTTGGGGCTTTCTCGCCGCATCCCTCGCCTCGCACCCTGATTGCTATGCTGTGAGGCTCCTCGGCCGCCTTGGAACTATCTGTGTATCGGACGCATCGCGGGATAAGGGGTTGGCAGTGGTAGTCGCCCCAAGCGCATCCGATGCTTGGACCATTCCGAGGCGGCCCTGCAGCCTCTTCCGTCTAGCCGTTGGGGCCATCTCGCCGCATCCCCCACCTCGCACCACGATTGCTATGCGGTGAGGCTCCTTGGCCGCCTCGGAACTATCTGTGTATCGGACGCATCGCGGGATAAGGGGTTGTCACTGGTAGTCGCCCCAAGCGCGTCCGATGCTTGGACTATTCCGAGGCGGCCCTGCAGCCTCTTCCGTCTAGCCGTTGGGGCCATCTCGCTGCATCCCCCACCTCCTCGGCCGCCTCGGAACTATCTGTGTATCGGACGCATCGCGGGATAAGGGGTTGGCAGTGGTAGTCGCCCCAAGGGCGTCCGATGCTTGGACTATTCCGAGGCAGCCCTGCAGCCTCTTCCGTCTAGCCTTTGGGGCCATCTCGCCGCATCCCTCGCCTCGCACCCCGATTGCTATGCGGTGAGGCTCCTCGGCCGCCTGGGAACTATCTTCGTATCGGACGCATCGCGGGATAAGGGGTTGTCACTGGTAGTCGCCCCAAGCGCGTCCGATGCTTGGACTATTCCGAGGCGGCCCTGTGGCCTCTTCCGTCTAGCCGTTGGGGCCATCTCGCCGCATCCCCCACCTCGCACCCCGATTGCTATGCGGTGAGGCTCTTCGGCCGCCTTGGAACTATCTTCGTATCGGACGCATCGCGGGATAAGGGGTTGTCACTGGTAGTGGCCCCAAGCGCGTCCGATGCTTGGACTATTCCGAGGCGGCCCTGCAGCCTCTTCCGTCTAGCCGTTGGGGCCATCTCGCCGCATCCCCCACCTCGCACCCCGATTGCTATGCGGTGAGGCTCCTCGGCCGCCTTGGAACTATCTTCGTATCGGACGCATCGCGGGATAAGGGGTTGTCACTGGTAGTCGCCCCAAGCGCGTCCGATGCTTGGACTATTCCGACGCGGCCCTGTGGCCTCTTCCGTCTAGCCGTTGGGGCCATCTCGCCGCATCCCCCACCTCGCACCCCGATTGCTATGCGGTGAGGCTCCTCGGCCGCCTTGGAACCATCTTCGTATCGGACGCATCGCGGGATAGGGGGCTGTCACTGGTAGTCGCCCCAAGCGTGTCCGATGCTTGGACCATTCCTAGGCGGCCCTGAAGCCTCTTCCGTCTAGCCGTTGGGGCCTTCCCGCCCCATCCCTCGCCTCGCACCCCCGATTGCTATGCGGTGAGGCTCCTCGGCCGCCTTGGAACCATCTGTGTATCGGACGCATCGCGGGATAAGGGGTTGGCACTGGCAGTCGCCCCAAGCGCGTCCGATGCTTGGACCATTCCGAGGTGGCCCTGAAGCCTCTTCCGTCTAGCCGTTGGGGCCTTCCCGCCCCATCCCTCGCCTCGCACCCCGATTGATATGCGGTGAGGCTCCTCGGCCGCCTTGGAACTATCTGTGTATCGGACGCATCGCGGGATAAGGGGTTGGCACTGGTAGTCGTCCCAATCGCATCCGATGCTTGGACCATTCCGAGGCGGCCCTGCAGCCTCTTCCGTTTAGCCGTCGGGGCCTTCCCGCCGCATCCCTCGCCTCGCATCCCGATTCCTATGCGGTGAGTCTTCTCGGCCGCCGCGGAACTATACCTGTTATTGCTACTGCATCCTTCGGCTGGTAACCTCCTCTGCCGCCTTGGAACGTTCTCTTTGTCGGACGCGTCGCGGGATAAGGGGTTGGCACTGGTAGTCGCCCCAAGCGCGCCCGATGCATAGACCGCTCCGAGTCGACCTTGCTTTCAGCCTCTCACATGCATAGACCTCTCTGAGTCGACCCTGCAGCCTCTCACGTTTAGCCTTTGGAATCTCGCCTCACAACATGATTGCTATCCTTGATGCATCCCTTGCCTCGAGCCCTGATTGCTTTCTTGGCTGCATCCCTCCTCTCCTCACAGCCCGGTTGTCATCACTGCTTCATCCGTCGCTTCATGCATTCTGGCTGCTGGGCCCTTCCCACCGCACACCTCGATTGCTATCTCTTCTGCATCACACACCCCGATTGCTATCTCTGCTACATCCCTCGGCTCTCACTTCTGCATCCTTCGCCTCACACCTCGATTGCTATCAATGCTGCATCCGTAACCTCACACCCCGATTGCTATGCGGGGAGGCTCCTTGGCCGCCTTGGAAATTTCTGTGTGTCGGACGCACCGCGGGATAAGGGGTTGGCACTGGTAGTCGCCCCAAGTGCGCCCGATTCTTAGACCGCTTCGAGGTGACCTCGTAGCCTCTTTCGTCCAGGCTTCCTGCCTTCAACGCCCTTTTTACACCTCGATTGCTATGCGCGGGCTCGTTGGCGTCTATCACCTCTCTGCGAAGAGTGGCACGATGATTGTTGGGGTAAATCGTAGCAGTCCGATCTCTGGCCTTGGGCCATTGTGAGGGCTGATCGATTTCCTGTGCGCATCTCGTGTTCGCCCAGTAACAGACTCGACGACTTGTAATCGGTCTTGTTCCCGATTGTTCCTGGAGGTAGTCTTCGGAACTCTTGGATTTGACCTGTCACTCGAACTGTCCTCTTCCGAGGATGCTTGTGTGTGTGTGCTTGTGCCATTTCCTTGGCGGTATTAACGAGATATTAAAGAGCGGAGTGAGCGCCTCGCCCAGCTATGTTTGGGGCTCTCACTCCCTTACCCGGTGTGCGACCGCTTTGCACGTAGGTTGCGGAGCATCGCGACTCTTTCGATGTTTGGCGGTTGTCTTCCGGTGATGCGTTGGTCCCGAAGTGCACGTTACTAGCATTTCTGCCATTGTTCTCGATCTTTGGCACGTTCCTTCGTTGCAATTGGATATATATCTCCGTTTATACGCGCAGGCTTCTCCCGCCTATTCAGCGCTGTCCCACTCTCAGCACTCTCGTGGTCTCCTTGGCTTCTCTCTCCCGTGAGCGAGCTCTCTTCTCGAGTCTTTTCCATGTCCCATGGAGGTTGCCTTGCGAAATTCGGGCACACAAACGTGACCGGATAAGAGCGGAATTGCCTATGAGGAGAAGCTCACCTTAGGGAGCAGCAATGCCGAGTGTTTCGACAGAGGGTAGAGGGGGCGTTGTTTGGGCGGTTGCACAAAAGAGTGCTACGTTTGCACTGAAGGTTGCTTCTTCGTCTCCGACGAACTCTTCGAGGCAAAAAAGCTTGTTTACGGGGTCGAGGTGGGACTGTTCGTGCGAGTTGCGCCACCAAAAGTGCGTAGGGGGCATATACCTGGGAAATGGATGTCTCTGAGTGGCCTTACTCGGTCGCGTGCACGGTGCATTCTCTAACGGCAGGACTGTCGCGAGCATGTGCGGTTCGGATGTTTTCGGGTAAAGGGTTCCGTACGGGATGTTCTTCCCAGGCTCCTGTGAACCGAGACTCTGCATCGTCATGCTCCGGCTCCCGTGGGTGCTTCATGCCTCGTCGAGCTGTTTGTCGTGGACGATTAAGGCCGAGGCCTTCCTTCGAGAGGGGAATTGTTCAGGCTGGTCGAGGCGGGATTGTTCGTGCGGGGTGCACCACCAAAAGTGCGTAGGGGGCATATGCCTGGGAAATGGATGTCTCTGAGT
>NW_026729156.1:65000-95000 GCF_030272615.1 Cryptomeria japonica
GCGCTCCCACCCTGGCGCGCGCGAAGTTGGAAGTTGGGTTAATTGCCCGGGCGCGCACCTTCGCCAGGGTGGGCACCTTGGTGCGCACACCTTGGCTGGGCTGCGCACCAGGGCGGGCTCAAGATGGCACCAGCATTCCCTTTTTCTCACTATCTTTCAAAACGGAAATTTTAAAATCTCGTTTTTTTTTTGCCTTTTATGGAAATTAGTGAAGGCATCGCATCAAAGGTGCGCACCTCGCTGCCCACCTTGGTGTGCTCCGAGGTGCCCACCACGGTGCGCAACGCCGGTGCGAACCCGGGAGCGCCCCGATGTGTGCTCCAAGGTGCGGCGTGCACGAAGTCGGACCCCGGTTTGCCCCGGGTGCGCACCTCGCGTGCACCTTGGTGCGCACACCTTGGCTGGGTTGCGCGGCCTGGTGGGCACCATGGTGCGCACCAAGGAGCGCTCCGAAGTGTGCTCCAAGGTGCGGCGTGCACGAAGTCGGAGCCCGGTTTGCCCCGGGTACGCACCTCGCGTGCACCTTCGCCGGGGTGGGCACCTCGGCTGGGTTGCGCGCCCTGGTGCGCACCAAGGAGCGCTCCGAAGTGTGCTCCAAGGTGCGGCGTGCACGAAGTCGGAGCCCGGTTTGCCCCGGGTGCGCACCTTCGCCGCGGTGCGCACCATGGCGTGCACGAAGTCGGAGCCCGGTTTGCCCCGGGTGCGCACCTCGCGTGCACCTTCGGCGGGGTTGCGCGCCCTGGTGGGCACCATGGTGCGCACCAAGGAGCGCTCCGAAGTGTGCTCCAAGGTGCGGCGTGCACGAAGTCGGAGCCCGGTTTGCCCCGGGTGCGCACCTCGCGTGCACCTTCGGCGGGGTTGCGCGCCCTGGTGGGCACCATGGTGCGCACCAAGGAGCGCTCCGAAGTGTGCTCCAAGGTGCGGCGTGCACGAAGTCGGAGCCCGGTTTGCCCCGGGTGCGCACCTCGCGTGCACCTTCGCCGCGGTGGGCACCATGGCGTGCACGAAGTCGGAGCCCGGTTTGCCCCGGGTGCGCACCTCGCGTGCACCTTCGCCGGGGTGGGCACCTCGGCTGGGTTGCGCGCCCTGGTGCGCACCAAGGAGCGCTCCGAAGTGTGCTCCAAGGTGCGGCGTGCACGAAGTCGGAGCCCGGTTTGCCCCGGGTGCGCACCTCGCGTGCACCTTCGCCAGGGTGGGCACCTCGGTGCGCACACCTTCTCAATGTTTTCTTGCCTTTTCTGGAAATTGGTGAAGGCAGCGCATCAAAGGTGCGCACCTCGGTGTGCTCCGAGGTGCGAACCCGAGAGCGCTCCGAGGTGCCCACGAAGTCGAAAGTCGGGTTAATTGCATTGTTTTCCCCGGGTGCGCTCCGAGGTGCGCAACATCGGCGCGCACCAAGGAGGGCTCCGAAGTGTGCTCCAAGGTGCGCACGATGGCGTGCACCTCTGGTGCGCACGATTCGGAGCTCGGTTTGACCGGGGTGCGCACACCTTGGCTGGGTTGCGCACCTTTTGTGCGCTCCAAGGTGCGCACGAAGTCGGAGCTCGGTTTGCCCCGGGTGCGCACCTTCGCCAGGGTGCGCACCTTGATGCGCACGCCTTGGCTGGGCTGCGCACCTTGGTGGGCGCCATGGTGCGCACCTTTCGTGCGCTCCAAGGTGCGCACGAAGTCGGAGCTCGGTTTGCCCCGGGTGCGCACCTTGGTGGGCGCCATGGTGCACTCCGAGGTGCCCAAGATTGGTGCGCACCAAGGAGCGCTCCGAAGTGCGCTCCAAGGTGCGCGCGAAGTCGAAAGTTGGGTTAATTGTCCGGTTTGCCTCGGGTGCGCACCTTGCGTGCACCTTCGCCAGGGTGGGCGCCTTGGTGCGCACACCTTGGCTGGGCTGCGCACACCTTGGCACCCGCGTTTCCTTCATTTTAAATTTTTTTTTTTTACAATCTCTCAAGTGGGAAATTCTATAATCTCAACTTTTTTTGCCTTTTCAGGAAACTTTTGAATGGAGCGCATCATTGGTGCGCTCCGAAGTGTGCTCCAAAGCTCTCTCCAGCTGCGTGCACCTGCCCCGGCCGCGCACCCGGCCCCGCCCAGCTTCGCTCACCTGTTCCGGGCGTCTGGTGCGGAACCTTAGAGTAAGAAACATCACCGTGCACCTTGGCCAACGTGCGCGACTCGACCGAGCGCGCACTGGCCGAGGTGCACACCGATTTCACCTGGGTGCGCGCGCAGCACCTCGGGCGCACCGGGGTGCGCGCACAACGCCCGGGTTGCACCGTGGCCTGTGTGCTCGGGGCGCCTCGGGTGCGCGCTCGGTGTCGCCCCCGCGCGCGCGGTAGTGCGGGCAGCGCACCCCGGCCCGGCCCGGCCCCGACGAGAACGCAAACGGGCAAAAGGTTTATTCAAATAGCATTGCGACGCCCGGCGAAAAACTAAAAAAGGGTGCAACACCGGGACTTCCCGGGAGGTCACCCATCCCAGTACTACTCCGGCCCAAGCGCGCTTAACTGCGGAGTTCTGATGGGATCCGGTGCACTAACGCTGGTATGATCGCACCCGTTATGAGCTTGTCGCAGTGTGTACTTAGCAAACCGCGACCCACGTGCGAATCCACCCCGGCCACCCACCCCCGTCGAGGTGCACACCCTCCCTCGCGAAGTGCGCCCCGTTCGCCAAGTGTGAGCCCTGCCCGGGTGCGCGCACCTTGCTAGGGCGTCGGGTGTGCACCCGGCCCGGCCTACGTGCGTGCACCTGGAGGGGGCGTCGTGTGCGTGCAGTGTCCCGTCTGCAACGCGGTGCCCACACACCACCTCGGGCGCAACGACCTGCGCTCACATGTGGGCCGAGTGCACCTTGGTGCATGTTCGGGGCGCCTCGGGTGCACGCTCGATCTTGCCCCGGTGCACCAAGGCGCTCGGTTTGCCCCGGGTGCGCACTTGGTGCAAGGTGGGCACCCAAAATAGGGATCAAGCACCAAAACACAAGTTTCGGGATGCAAAATGGGACCCAAGGACCACAAATGCGTTCCAAGACCCATGATGGGTCCACGAGAACAAAAATGTGTTCCGAGACTTAATAAACAAATATTGGGTTTTAGGAGAAGAAACATGCTCTGATGCCCAAAACGAGAATCGACCCCGAAAAGGCCACAGGCCAAAAGTGGGATGCGAGACAAAAAAAAATGGGACCCGAGGACCAAAATTGGGTTCCCAGGTCGAAGACAGGGCAACCGGACAAGAAACGACCTCTAAGGCTCGAAATGAGTCCCGACGACTAAAACTTGACAAGAAGCACCCATCAGGCACCCAACTCGACACCCATGGGATGCCGACCCACCCGGGCTTCCACCTAGCACACCTTGGCACCCACCCACCCTCGCACCCAACCTCGCACCCAACTTAGCACCTTTGAACCCACATTGGCACTCACCCTGACCCTGGCACCTTGGAACCCACATTGGCACTCACCTTGACCCTGGCACCCACCTTTGCACTCACCTTGGGACCCACCCTGGCTCCCACCTCGGCACCCACCCAGACACCCACCTTGGTTCCTTGGCACCCACCTTGGATCCTTGGCACCCACCCCGACACCCACCTTGGCACGCAACTTGGCTACTTGCCACCCACCTTGGCTCCTTGACGCCCACCCCGACAACCACCCCGTGACCTACCCTGGCTAGGGTTGGTGCACACCCACCCTGGTGCCCACCTTGGCACCCACCCTATGACCCACCTTGGCACGCACCTTAGTACCCACCCCGTTACCCACCCTAGGACCCACCCCGTGACCCACCTTGGCCAGGGTGGGTGCCTTGGTGCGCACAACTTGCCTGGGCTGCACACCAGGGCGGGCTCAAGATGGCACCCGCGTTCCGTTTTTTTCACTATCTTTCAAAACGGAAATTTTAAAATCTCATTTTTTTCTTTTTTTTGCCTTTTCTGGAAATTAGTGAAGGCAGCGCATCAAAGGTGCGCAATGCTGGTGCGAACCCGGGAGCGCTCCGATGTGTGCTCCAAGGTGCGGCGTGCACGAAGTCCGAGCCCGGTTTGCCCCGGGTGCGCACCTCGCGTGCACCTTCGCCGGGGTGAGCACCTTGGCTGGGTTGCGCGCCCTGGTGCGTACCAAGGAGCGCTCTGAAGTGTGCTCCAAGGTGCGGCGTGCACGAAGTCGGAGCCCGGTTTGCCCCGGGTGTGCACCTCGGGTGCGCACCTCGCGTGCACCTTCGCTGCGGTGGGCACCTTGGCTGGGTTGCGCGCCTTGGTGGGCACCATGCAGTGCACGAAGTCGGAGCCCGGTTTGCCCCGGGCGCGCACCTCCGCCAGGGTGGGCACCTTGGTGCGCACAACTTGCCTGGGCTGCGCACCAGGAAGGGCTCAAGATGGCACCCGCGTTCCGTTTTTTTCACTATCTTTCAGAACGGAAATTTTAAAATATCGTTTTTTTTTGCCTTTTCTGGAAATTAGTGAAGGCAGCGCATCAAAGGTGCGCAACGCTGGTGCGAACCTGGGAGCGCTCCGATGTGTGCTCCAAGGTGCGGCGTGCACGAAGTCGGAGCCCGGTTTGCCCCGGGTGCGCCCTGGTGGGCACCATGGTGCGCACCAAGGAGCGCTCCGAAGTGTGCTCCAAGGTGCGGCCTGCACGAAGTCGGAGCCCGGTTTGCCCCGGGTGTGCACCTCGGGTGGGCACCTTGGTGCGCATGCCTTGCCTGGGCTGCGCACCAGGGCGGGCTCAAGATGGCACCCGCGTTCCTTTTTTTTCACTATCTTTCAAAACGGAAATTTTAAAATCTCATTTTTTTTTGCCTTTTTCTGGAAATTAGTGAAGGCAGCGCATCAAAGGTGCGCACCTCGCTGCCCACCACGGTGCGCAACGCCGGTGGGCACCCGGGAGTGCTTCGAAGTGTGCTCCAAGGTGTTGCGTGCACGTTGTCGGAGCCCGGTTTGCCCCGGGTGCGCACCTCGCGTGCACCTTCGTCGGGGTGGGCACCTTGGCTTGGTTTGCCCCGGCTGCGCTCCGAAGCGGGGTTATTGGAGCGCCGCCTCTTTTTTTGTCGGAGCGTTTGGTGGGGTTTCTCGCATTGGCTCTTCCGAGGCCCGGTTGCCACCCTGGCGCGCACGAAGTCGGAAGTAGGGTTAATTGCCCGGGTGCGCACCTTTGCCAGGGTGGCACCTTACCTGGGCTGCGCACCAGGGCGGGCTCAAGATGGCACGCGCGTTCCGTTTTTTTCACTATCTTTCAAAACGGAAATTTTAAAATCTCCTTTTTTTTTTGCCTTTTCTGGAAATTAGTGAAGGCAGCGCATCAAAGGTGCGCACCTCGCTGCCCACCTTGGTGTGCTCTGAGGTGCGCACCCGGGAGCGCTACGAAGTGTGCTCCAAGGTGCGGCGTGCACGTTGTCGGAGCCCGGTTTGCCCCGGGTGCGCACCTCGCCTGCACCTTGGCCGGGGTGGGCACCTTGGCTGGGTTTGCCCAGGGTGCGCTCCGAAGCGGGGTTACTGGAGCGCCCCCTCTTTTTTTGTCAGAGAGTTTGGTGGGGTTTCTCGCATTGGCTCTTCCCAGGCCCGGTTGTTGGGTGCGCTCCCACTCTGGCGCGCGCGAAGTTGGAAGTTGGGTTAATTGCCCGGGCGCGCACCTTCGCCAGGGTGGGCACCTTGGTGCGCAAACCTTGGCTGGGCTGCGCACCAGGGCGGGCTCAAGATGGCACCAGCATTCCCTTTTTCTCACTATCTTTCAAAACGGAAATTTTAAAATCTCGTTTTTTTTTTGCCTTTTATGGAAATTAGTGAAGGCATCGCATCAAAGGTGCGCACCTCGCTGCCCACCTTGGTGTGCTCCGAGGTGCCCACCACGGTGCGCAACGCCGGTGCGAACCCGGGAGCGCCCCGATGTGTGCTCCAAGGTGCGGCGTGCACGAAGTCGGACCCCGGTTTGCCCCGGGTGCGCACCTCGCGTGCACCTTGGTGCGCACACCTTGGCTGGGTTGCGCGGCCTGGTGGGCACCATGGTGCGCACCAAGGAGCGCTCCGAAGTGTGCTCCAAGGTGCGGCGTGCACGAAGTCGGAGCCCGGTTTGCCCCGGGTGCGCACCTTCGCCGCGGTGGGCACCATGGCGTGCACGAAGTCGGAGCCCGGTTTGCCCCGGGTGCGCACCTCGCGTGCACCTTCGCCGGGGTGGGCACCTCGGCTGGGTTGCGCGCCCTGGTGCGCACCAAGGAGCGCTCTGAAGTGTGCTCCAAGGTGCGGCGTGCACGAAGTCGGAGCCCGGTTTGCCCCGGGTGTGCACCTCGCGTGCACCTTCGCTGCGGTGGGCACCTTGGCTGGGTTGCGCGCCTTGGTGGGCACCATGCAGTGCACGAAGTCGGAGCCCGGTTTGCCCCGGGCGCGCACCTCCGCCAGGGTGGGCACCTTGGTGCGCACAACTTGCCTGGGCTGCGCACCAGGAAGGGCTCAAGATGGCACCCGCGTTCCGTTTTTTTCACTATCTTTCAGAACGGAAATTTTAAAATATCGTTTTTTTTTGCCTTTTCTGGAAATTAGTGAAGGCAGCGCATCAAAGGTGCGCAACGCTGGTGCGAACCTGGGAGCGCTCCGATGTGTGCTCCAAGGTGCGGCGTGCACGAAGTCGGACCCCGGTTTGCCCCGGGTGCGCACCTCGCGTGCACCTTGGTGCGCACACCTTGGCTGGGTTGCGCGCCCTGGTGGGCACCATGGTGCGCACCAAGGAGCGCTCCGAAGTGTGCTCCAAGGTGCGGCGTGCACGAAGTCGGAGCCCGGTTTGCCCCGGGTGCGCACCTCGCGTGCACCTTCGCCGCGGTGGGCACCATGGCGTGCACGAAGTCGGAGCCCGGTTTGCCCCGGGTGCGCACCTCGCGTGCACCTTCGCCGGGGTGGGCACCTTGGTGTGCAGACCTTGGCTGGGTTGCGCGCCCTGGTGGGCACCATGGTGCGCACCAAGGAGCGCTCCGAAGTGTGCTCCAAGGTGCGGCCTGCACGAAGTCGGAGCCCGGTTTGCCCCGGGTGTGCACCTCGGGTGGGCACCTTGGTGCGCATGCCTTGCCTGGGCTGCGCACCAGGGCGGGCTCAAGATGGCACCCGCGTTCCTTTTTTTTCACTATCTTTCAAAACGGAAATTTTAAAATCTCATTTTTTTTTGCCTTTTTCTGGAAATTAGTGAAGGCAGCGCATCAAAGGTGCGCACCTCGCTGCCCACCACGGTGCGCAACGCCGGTGGGCACCCGGGAGTGCTTCGAAGTGTGCTCCAAGGTGCTGCGTGCACGTTGTCGGAGCCCGGTTTGCCCCGGGTGCGCACCTCGCGTGCACCTTCGTCGGGGTGGGCACCTTGGCTGGGTTTGCCCCGGCTGCGCTCCGAAGCGGGGTTATTGGAGCGCCGCCTCTTTTTTTGTCGGAGCGTTTGGTGGGGTTTCTCGCATTGGCTCTTCCGAGGCCCGGTTGCCACCCTGGCGCGCACGAAGTCGGAAGTAGGGTTAATTGCCCGGGTGCGCACCTTTGCCAGGGTGGGCACCTTACCTGGGCTGCGCACCAGGGCGGGCTCAAGATGGCACGCGCGTTCCGTTTTTTTCACTATCTTTCAAAACGGAAATTTTAAAATCTCCTTTTTTTTTTGCCTTTTCTGGAAATTAGTGAAGGCAGCGCATCAAAGGTGCGCACCTCGCTGCCCACCTTGGTGTGCTCTGAGGTGCGCACCCGGGAGCGCTACGAAGTGTGCTCCAAGGTGCGGCGTGCACGTTGTCGGAGCCCGGTTTGCCCCGGGTGCGCACCTCGCCTGCACCTTGGCCGGGGTGGGCACCTTGGCTGGGTTTGCCCAGGGTGCGCTCCGAAGCGGGGTTACTGGAGCGCCCCCTCTTTTTTTGTCAGAGCGTTTGGTGGGGTTTCTCGCATTGGCTCTTCCCAGGCCCGGTTGTTGGGTGCGCTCCCACCCTGGCGCGCGCGAAGTTGGAAGTTGGGTTAATTGCCCGGGCGCGCACCTTCGCCAGGGTGGGCACCTTGGTGCGCACACCTTGGCTGGGCTGCGCACCAGGGCGGGCTCAAGATGGCACCAGCATTCCCTTTTTCTCACTATCTTTCAAAACGGAAATTTTAAAATCTCGTTTTTTTTTTGCCTTTTATGGAAATTAGTGAAGGCATCGCATCAAAGGTGCGCACCTCGCTGCCCACCTTGGTGTGCTCCGAGGTGCCCACCACGGTGCGCAACGCCGGTGCGAACCCGGGAGCGCCCCGATGTGTGCTCCAAGGTGCGGCGTGCACGAAGTCGGACCCCGGTTTGCCCCGGGTGCGCACCTCGCGTGCACCTTGGTGCGCACACCTTGGCTGGGTTGCGCGGCCTGGTGGGCACCATGGTGCGCACCAAGGAGCGCTCCGAAGTGTGCTCCAAGGTGCGGCGTGCACGAAGTCGGAGCCCGGTTTGCCCCGGGTACGCACCTCGCGTGCACCTTCGCCGGGGTGGGCACCTCGGCTGGGTTGCGCGCCCTGGTGCGCACCAAGGAGCGCTCCGAAGTGTGCTCCAAGGTGCGGCGTGCACGAAGTCGGAGCCCGGTTTGCCCCGGGTGCGCACCTTCGCCGCGGTGCGCACCATGGCGTGCACGAAGTCGGAGCCCGGTTTGCCCCGGGTGCGCACCTCGCGTGCACCTTCGGCGGGGTTGCGCGCCCTGGTGGGCACCATGGTGCGCACCAAGGAGCGCTCCGAAGTGTGCTCCAAGGTGCGGCGTGCACGAAGTCGGAGCCCGGTTTGCCCCGGGTGCGCACCTCGCGTGCACCTTCGGCGGGGTTGCGCGCCCTGGTGGGCACCATGGTGCGCACCAAGGAGCGCTCCGAAGTGTGCTCCAAGGTGCGGCGTGCACGAAGTCGGAGCCCGGTTTGCCCCGGGTGCGCACCTCGCGTGCACCTTCGCCGCGGTGGGCACCATGGCGTGCACGAAGTCGGAGCCCGGTTTGCCCCGGGTGCGCACCTCGCGTGCACCTTCGCCGGGGTGGGCACCTCGGCTGGGTTGCGCGCCCTGGTGCGCACCAAGGAGCGCTCCGAAGTGTGCTCCAAGGTGCGGCGTGCACGAAGTCGGAGCCCGGTTTGCCCCGGGTGCGCACCTCGCGTGCACCTTCGCCAGGGTGGGCACCTCGGTGTGCTCCGAGGTGCGAACCCGAGAGCGCTCCGAGGTGCCCACGAAGTCGAAAGTCGGGTTAATTGCATTGTTTTCCCCGGGTGCGCTCCGAGGTGCGCAACATCGGCGCGCACCAAGGAGGGCTCCGAAGTGTGCTCCAAGGTGCGCACGATGGCGTGCACCTCTGGTGCGCACGATTCGGAGCTCGGTTTGACCGGGGTGCGCACACCTTGGCTGGGTTGCGCACCTTTTGTGCGCTCCAAGGTGCGCACGAAGTCGGAGCTCGGTTTGCCCCGGGTGCGCACCTTCGCCAGGGTGCGCACCTTGATGCGCACGCCTTGGCTGGGCTGCGCACCTTGGTGGGCGCCATGGTGCGCACCTTTCGTGCGCTCCAAGGTGCGCACGAAGTCGGAGCTCGGTTTGCCCCGGGTGCGCACCTTGGTGGGCGCCATGGTGCACTCCGAGGTGCCCAAGATTGGTGCGCACCAAGGAGCGCTCCGAAGTGCGCTCCAAGGTGCGCGCGAAGTCGAAAGTTGGGTTAATTGTCCGGTTTGCCTCGGGTGCGCACCTTGCGTGCACCTTCGCCAGGGTGGGCGCCTTGGTGCGCACACCTTGGCTGGGCTGCGCACACCTTGGCACCCGCGTTTCCTTCATTTTAAATTTTTTTTTTTTACAATCTCTCAAGTGGGAAATTCTATAATCTCAACTTTTTTTGCCTTTTCAGGAAACTTTTGAATGGAGCGCATCATTGGTGCGCTCCGAAGTGTGCTCCAAAGCTCTCTCCAGCTGCGTGCACCTGCCCCGGCCGCGCACCCGGCCCCGCCCAGCTTCGCTCACCTGTCCCGGGCGTCTGGTGCGGAACCTTAGAGTAAGAAACATCACCGTGCACCTTGGCCAACGTGCGCGACTCGACCGAGCGCGCACTGGCCGAGGTGCACACCGATTTCACCTGGGTGCGCGCGCAGCACCTCGGGCGCACCGGGGTGCGCGCACAACGCCCGGGTTGCACCGTGGCCTGTGTGCTCGGGGCGCCTCGGGTGCGCGCTCGGTGTCGCCCCCGCGCGCGCGGTAGTGCGGGCAGCGCACCCCGGCCCGGCCCGGCCCCGACGAGAACGCAAACGGGCAAAAGGTTTATTCAAATAGCATTGCGACGCCCGGCGAAAAACTAAAAAAGGGTGCAACACCGGGACTTCCCGGGAGGTCACCCATCCCAGTACTACTCCGGCCCAAGCGCGCTTAACTGCGGAGTTCTGATGGGATCCGGTGCACTAACGCTGGTATGATCGCACCCGTTATGAGCTTGTCGCAGTGTGTACTTAGCAAACCGCGACCCACGTGCGAATCCACCCCGGCCACCCACCCCCGTCGAGGTGCACACCCTCCCTCGCGAAGTGCGCCCCGTTCGCCAAGTGTGAGCCCTGCCCGGGTGCGCGCACCTTGCTAGGGCGTCGGGTGTGCACCCGGCCCGGCCTACGTGCGTGCACCTGGAGGGGGCGTCGTGTGCGTGCAGTGTCCCGTCTGCAACGCGGTGCCCACACACCACCTCGGGCGCAACGACCTGCGCTCACATGTGGGCCGAGTGCACCTTGGTGCATGTTCGGGGCGCCTCGGGTGCACGCTCGATCTTGCCCCGGTGCACCAAGGCGCTCGGTTTGCCCCGGGTGCGCACTTGGTGCAAGGTGGGCACCCAAAATAGGGATCAAGCACCAAAACACAAGTTTCGGGATGCAAAATGGGACCCAAGGACCACAAATGCGTTCCAAGACCCATGATGGGTCCACGAGAACAAAAATGTGTTCCGAGACTTAATAAACAAATATTGGGTTTTAGGAGAAGAAACATGCTCTGATGCCCAAAACGAGAATCGACCCCGAAAAGGCCACAGGCCAAAAGTGGGATGCGAGACAAAAAAAAATGGGACCCGAGGACCAAAATTGGGTTCCCAGGTCGAAGACAGGGCAACCGGACAAGAAACGACCTCTAAGGCTCGAAATGAGTCCCGGCGACTAAAACTTGACAAGAAGCACCCATCAGGCACCCAACTCGACACCCATGGGATGCCGACCCACCCGGGCTTCCACCTAGCACACCTTGGCACCCACCCACCCTCGCACCCAACCTCGCACCCAACTTAGCACCTTTGAACCCACATTGGCACTCACCCTGACCCTGGCACCTTGGAACCCACATTGGCACTCACCTTGACCCTGGCACCCACCTTTGCACTCACCTTGGGACCCACCCTGGCTCCCACCTCGGCACCCACCCAGACACCCACCTTGGTTCCTTGGCACCCACCTTGGATCCTTGGCACCCACCCCGACACCCACCTTGGCACGCAACTTGGCTACTTGCCACCCATCTTGGCTCCTTGACGCCCACCCCGACAACCACCCCGTGACCTACCCTGGCTAGGGTTGGTGCACACCCACCCTGGTGCCCACCTTGGCACCCACCCTATGACCCACCTTGGCACGCACCTTAGTACCCACCCCGTTACCCACCCTAGGACCCACCCCGTGACCCACCTTGGCCAGGGTGGGTGCCTTGGTGCGCACAACTTGCCTGGGCTGCACACCAGGGCGGGCTCAAGATGGCACCCGCGTTCCGTTTTTTTCACTATCTTTCAAAACGGAAATTTTAAAATCTCATTTTTTTCTTTTTTTTGCCTTTTCTGGAAATTAGTGAAGGCAGCGCATCAAAGGTGCGCAATGCTGGTGCGAACCCGGGAGCGCTCCGATGTGTGCTCCAAGGTGCGGCGTGCACGAAGTCCGAGCCCGGTTTGCCCCGGGTGCGCACCTCGCGTGCACCTTCGCCGGGGTGAGCACCTTGGCTGGGTTGCGCGCCCTGGTGCGTACCAAGGAGCGCTCTGAAGTGTGCTCCAAGGTGCGGCGTGCACGAAGTCGGAGCCCGGTTTGCCCCGGGTGTGCACCTCGGGTGCGCACCTCGCGTGCACCTTCGCTGCGGTGGGCACCTTGGCTGGGTTGCGCGCCTTGGTGGGCACCATGCAGTGCACGAAGTCGGAGCCCGGTTTGCCCCGGGCGCGCACCTCCGCCAGGGTGGGCACCTTGGTGCGCACAACTTGCCTGGGCTGCGCACCAGGAAGGGCTCAAGATGGCACCCGCGTTCCGTTTTTTTCACTATCTTTCAGAACGGAAATTTTAAAATATCGTTTTTTTTTGCCTTTTCTGGAAATTAGTGAAGGCAGCGCATCAAAGGTGCGCAACGCTGGTGCGAACCTGGGAGCGCTCCGATGTGTGCTCCAAGGTGCGGCGTGCACAAAGTCGGAGCCCGGTTTGCCCCGGGTGCGCCCTGGTGGGCACCATGGTGCGCACCAAGGAGCGCTCCGAAGTGTGCTCCAAGGTGCGGCCTGCACGAAGTCGGAGCCCGGTTTGCCCCGGGTGTGCACCTCGGGTGGGCACCTTGGTGCGCATGCCTTGCCTGGGCTGCGCACCAGGGCGGGCTCAAGATGGCACCCGCGTTCCTTTTTTTTCACTATCTTTCAAAACGGAAATTTTAAAATCTCATTTTTTTTTGCCTTTTTCTGGAAATTAGTGAAGGCAGCGCATCAAAGGTGCGCACCTCGCTGCCCACCACGGTGCGCAACGCCGATGGGCACCCGGGAGTGCTTCGAAGTGTGCTCCAAGGTGTTGCGTGCACGTTGTCGGAGCCCGGTTTGCCCCGGGTGCGCACCTCGCGTGCACCTTCGTCGGGGTGGGCACCTTGGCTTGGTTTGCCCCGGCTGCGCTCCGAAGCGGGGTTATTGGAGCGCCGCCTCTTTTTTTGTCGGAGCGTTTGGTGGGGTTTCTCGCATTGGCTCTTCCGAGGCCCGGTTGCCACCCTGGCGCGCACGAAGTCGGAAGTAGGGTTAATTGCCCGGGTGCGCACCTTTGCCAGGGTGGCACCTTACCTGGGCTGCGCACCAGGGCGGGCTCAAGATGGCACGCGCGTTCCGTTTTTTTCACTATCTTTCAAAACGGAAATTTTAAAATCTCCTTTTTTTTTTGCCTTTTCTGGAAATTAGTGAAGGCAGCGCATCAAAGGTGCGCACCTCGCTGCCCACCTTGGTGTGCTCTGAGGTGCGCACCCGGGAGCGCTACGAAGTGTGCTCCAAGGTGCGGCGTGCACGTTGTCGGAGCCCGGTTTGCCCCGGGTGCGCACCTCGCCTGCACCTTGGCCGGGGTGGGCACCTTGGCTGGGTTTGCCCAGGGTGCGCTCCGAAGCGGGGTTACTGGAGCGCCCCCTCTTTTTTTGTCAGAGAGTTTGGTGGGGTTTCTCGCATTGGCTCTTCCCAGGCCCGGTTGTTGGGTGCGCTCCCACCCTGGCGCGCGCGAAGTTGGAAGTTGGGTTAATTGCCCGGGCGCGCACCTTCGCCAGGGTGGGCACCTTGGTGCGCAAACCTTGGCTGGGCTGCGCACCAGGGCGGGCTCAAGATGGCACCAGCATTCCCTTTTTCTCACTATCTTTCAAAACGGAAATTTTAAAATCTCGTTTTTTTTTTGCCTTTTATGGAAATTAGTGAAGGCATCGCATCAAAGGTGCGCACCTCGCTGCCCACCTTGGTGTGCTCCGAGGTGCCCACCACGGTGCGCAACGCCGGTGCGAACCCGGGAGCGCCCCGATGTGTGCTCCAAGGTGCGGCGTGCACGAAGTCGGACCCCGGTTTGCCCCGGGTGCGCACCTCGCGTGCACCTTGGTGCGCACACCTTGGCTGGGTTGCGCGGCCTGGTGGGCACCATGGTGCGCACCAAGGAGCGCTCCGAAGTGTGCTCCAAGGTGCGGCGTGCACGAAGTCGGAGCCCGGTTTGCCCCGGGTGCGCACCTTCGCCGCGGTGGGCACCATGGCGTGCACGAAGTCGGAGCCCGGTTTGCCCCGGGTGCGCACCTCGCGTGCACCTTCGCCGGGGTGGGCACCTCGGCTGGGTTGCGCGCCCTGGTGCGCACCAAGGAGCGCTCTGAAGTGTGCTCCAAGGTGCGGCGTGCACGAAGTCGGAGCCCGGTTTGCCCCGGGTGTGCACCTCGCGTGCACCTTCGCTGCGGTGGGCACCTTGGCTGGGTTGCGCGCCTTGGTGGGCACCATGCAGTGCACGAAGTCGGAGCCCGGTTTGCCCCGGGCGCGCACCTCCGCCAGGGTGGGCACCTTGGTGCGCACAACTTGCCTGGGCTGCGCACCAGGAAGGGCTCAAGATGGCACCCGCGTTCCGTTTTTTTCACTATCTTTCAGAACGGAAATTTTAAAATATCGTTTTTTTTTGCCTTTTCTGGAAATTAGTGAAGGCAGCGCATCAAAGGTGCGCAACGCTGGTGCGAACCTGGGAGCGCTCCGATGTGTGCTCCAAGGTGCGGCGTGCACGAAGTCGGACCCCGGTTTGCCCCGGGTGCGCACCTCGCGTGCACCTTGGTGCGCACACCTTGGCTGGGTTGCGCGCCCTGGTGGGCACCATGGTGCGCACCAAGGAGCGCTCCGAAGTGTGCTCCAAGGTGCGGCGTGCACGAAGTCGGAGCCCGGTTTGCCCCGGGTGCGCACCTCGCGTGCACCTTCGCCGCGGTGGGCACCATGGCGTGCACGAAGTCGGAGCCCGGTTTGCCCCGGGTGCGCACCTCGCGTGCACCTTCGCCGGGGTGGGCACCTTGGTGTGCAGACCTTGGCTGGGTTGCGCGCCCTGGTGGGCACCATGGTGCGCACCAAGGAGCGCTCCGAAGTGTGCTCCAAGGTGCGGCCTGCACGAAGTCGGAGCCCGGTTTGCCCCGGGTGTGCACCTCGGGTGGGCACCTTGGTGCGCATGCCTTGCCTGGGCTGCGCACCAGGGCGGGCTCAAGATGGCACCCGCGTTCCTTTTTTTTCACTATCTTTCAAAACGGAAATTTTAAAATCTCATTTTTTTTTGCCTTTTTCTGGAAATTAGTGAAGGCAGCGCATCAAAGGTGCGCACCTCGCTGCCCACCACGGTGCGCAACGCCGGTGGGCACCCGGGAGTGCTTCGAAGTGTGCTCCAAGGTGCTGCGTGCACGTTGTCGGAGCCCGGTTTGCCCCGGGTGCGCACCTCGCGTGCACCTTCGTCGGGGTGGGCACCTTGGCTGGGTTTGCCCCGGCTGCGCTCCGAAGCGGGGTTATTGGAGCGCCGCCTCTTTTTTTGTCGGAGCGTTTGGTGGGGTTTCTCGCATTGGCTCTTCCGAGGCCCGGTTGCCACCCTGGCGCGCACGAAGTCGGAAGTAGGGTTAATTGCCCGGGTGCGCACCTTTGCCAGGGTGGGCACCTTACCTGGGCTGCGCACCAGGGCGGGCTCAAGATGGCACGCGCGTTCCGTTTTTTTCACTATCTTTCAAAACGGAAATTTTAAAATCTCCTTTTTTTTTTGCCTTTTCTGGAAATTAGTGAAGGCAGCGCATCAAAGGTGCGCACCTCGCTGCCCACCTTGGTGTGCTCTGAGGTGCGCACCCGGGAGCGCTACGAAGTGTGCTCCAAGGTGCGGCGTGCACGTTGTCGGAGCCCGGTTTGCCCCGGGTGCGCACCTCGCCTGCACCTTGGCCGGGGTGGGCACCTTGGCTGGGTTTGCCCAGGGTGCGCTCCGAAGCGGGGTTACTGGAGCGCCCCCTCTTTTTTTGTCAGAGCGTTTGGTGGGGTTTCTCGCATTGGCTCTTCCCAGGCCCGGTTGTTGGGTGCGCTCCCACCCTGGCGCGCGCGAAGTTGGAAGTTGGGTTAATTGCCCGGGCGCGCACCTTCGCCAGGGTGGGCACCTTGGTGCGCACACCTTGGCTGGGCTGCGCACCAGGGCGGGCTCAAGATGGCACCAGCATTCCCTTTTTCTCACTATCTTTCAAAACGGAAATTTTAAAATCTCGTTTTTTTTTTGCCTTTTATGGAAATTAGTGAAGGCATCGCATCAAAGGTGCGCACCTCGCTGCCCACCTTGGTGTGCTCCGAGGTGCCCACCACGGTGCGCAACGCCGGTGCGAACCCGGGAGCGCCCCGATGTGTGCTCCAAGGTGCGGCGTGCACGAAGTCGGACCCCGGTTTGCCCCGGGTGCGCACCTCGCGTGCACCTTGGTGCGCACACCTTGGCTGGGTTGCGCGGCCTGGTGGGCACCATGGTGCGCACCAAGGAGCGCTCCGAAGTGTGCTCCAAGGTGCGGCGTGCACGAAGTCGGAGCCCGGTTTGCCCCGGGTACGCACCTCGCGTGCACCTTCGCCGGGGTGGGCACCTCGGCTGGGTTGCGCGCCCTGGTGCGCACCAAGGAGCGCTCCGAAGTGTGCTCCAAGGTGCGGCGTGCACGAAGTCGGAGCCCGGTTTGCCCCGGGTGCGCACCTTCGCCGCGGTGCGCACCATGGCGTGCACGAAGTCGGAGCCCGGTTTGCCCCGGGTGCGCACCTCGCGTGCACCTTCGGCGGGGTTGCGCGCCCTGGTGGGCACCATGGTGCGCACCAAGGAGCGCTCCGAAGTGTGCTCCAAGGTGCGGCGTGCACGAAGTCGGAGCCCGGTTTGCCCCGGGTGCGCACCTCGCGTGCACCTTCGGCGGGGTTGCGCGCCCTGGTGGGCACCATGGTGCGCACCAAGGAGCGCTCCGAAGTGTGCTCCAAGGTGCGGCGTGCACGAAGTCGGAGCCCGGTTTGCCCCGGGTGCGCACCTCGCGTGCACC
This sequence comes from Cryptomeria japonica, assembly GCF_030272615.1. NCBI lineage: Eukaryota > Viridiplantae > Streptophyta > Pinopsida > Cupressales > Cupressaceae > Cryptomeria > Cryptomeria japonica. The sequence continues at coordinate 81,747 of NW_026729156.1, forward strand.
TTCGCCGCGGTGGGCACCATGGCGTGCACGAAGTCGGAGCCCGGTTTGCCCCGGGTGCGCACCTCGCGTGCACCTTCGCCGGGGTGGGCACCTCGGCTGGGTTGCGCGCCCTGGTGCGCACCAAGGAGCGCTCCGAAGTGTGCTCCAAGGTGCGGCGTGCACGAAGTCGGAGCCCGGTTTGCCCCGGGTGCGCACCTCGCGTGCACCTTCGCCAGGGTGGGCACCTCGGTGCGCACACCTTCTCAATGTTTTCTTGCCTTTTCTGGAAATTGGTGAAGGCAGCGCATCAAAGGTGCGCACCTCGGTGTGCTCCGAGGTGCGAACCCGAGAGCGCTCCGAGGTGCCCACGAAGTCGAAAGTCGGGTTAATTGCATTGTTTTCCCCGGGTGCGCTCCGAGGTGCGCAACATCGGCGCGCACCAAGGAGGGCTCCGAAGTGTGCTCCAAGGTGCGCACGATGGCGTGCACCTCTGGTGCGCACGATTCGGAGCTCGGTTTGACCGGGGTGCGCACACCTTGGCTGGGTTGCGCACCTTTTGTGCGCTCCAAGGTGCGCACGAAGTCGGAGCTCGGTTTGCCCCGGGTGCGCACCTTCGCCAGGGTGCGCACCTTGATGCGCACGCCTTGGCTGGGCTGCGCACCTTGGTGGGCGCCATGGTGCGCACCTTTCGTGCGCTCCAAGGTGCGCACGAAGTCGGAGCTCGGTTTGCCCCGGGTGCGCACCTTGGTGGGCGCCATGGTGCACTCCGAGGTGCCCAAGATTGGTGCGCACCAAGGAGCGCTCCGAAGTGCGCTCCAAGGTGCGCGCGAAGTCGAAAGTTGGGTTAATTGTCCGGTTTGCCTCGGGTGCGCACCTTGCGTGCACCTTCGCCAGGGTGGGCGCCTTGGTGCGCACACCTTGGCTGGGCTGCGCACACCTTGGCACCCGCGTTTCCTTCATTTTAAATTTTTTTTTTTTACAATCTCTCAAGTGGGAAATTCTATAATCTCAACTTTTTTTGCCTTTTCAGGAAACTTTTGAATGGAGCGCATCATTGGTGCGCTCCGAAGTGTGCTCCAAAGCTCTCTCCAGCTGCGTGCACCTGCCCCGGCCGCGCACCCGGCCCCGCCCAGCTTCGCTCACCTGTCCCGGGCGTCTGGTGCGGAACCTTAGAGTAAGAAACATCACCGTGCACCTTGGCCAACGTGCGCGACTCGACCGAGCGCGCACTGGCCGAGGTGCACACCGATTTCACCTGGGTGCGCGCGCAGCACCTCGGGCGCACCGGGGTGCGCGCACAACGCCCGGGTTGCACCGTGGCCTGTGTGCTCGGGGCGCCTCGGGTGCGCGCTCGGTGTCGCCCCCGCGCGCGCGGTAGTGCGGGCAGCGCACCCCGGCCCGGCCCGGCCCCGACGAGAACGCAAACGGGCAAAAGGTTTATTCAAATAGCATTGCGACGCCCGGCGAAAAACTAAAAAAGGGTGCAACACCGGGACTTCCCGGGAGGTCACCCATCCCAGTACTACTCCGGCCCAAGCGCGCTTAACTGCGGAGTTCTGATGGGATCCGGTGCACTAACGCTGGTATGATCGCACCCGTTATGAGCTTGTCGCAGTGTGTACTTAGCAAACCGCGACCCACGTGCGAATCCACCCCGGCCACCCACCCCCGTCGAGGTGCACACCCTCCCTCGCGAAGTGCGCCCCGTTCGCCAAGTGTGAGCCCTGCCCGGGTGCGCGCACCTTGCTAGGGCGTCGGGTGTGCACCCGGCCCGGCCTACGTGCGTGCACCTGGAGGGGGCGTCGTGTGCGTGCAGTGTCCCGTCTGCAACGCGGTGCCCACACACCACCTCGGGCGCAACGACCTGCGCTCACATGTGGGCCGAGTGCACCTTGGTGCATGTTCGGGGCGCCTCGGGTGCACGCTCGATCTTGCCCCGGTGCACCAAGGCGCTCGGTTTGCCCCGGGTGCGCACTTGGTGCAAGGTGGGCACCCAAAATAGGGATCAAGCACCAAAACACAAGTTTCGGGATGCAAAATGGGACCCAAGGACCACAAATGCGTTCCAAGACCCATGATGGGTCCACGAGAACAAAAATGTGTTCCGAGACTTAATAAACAAATATTGGGTTTTAGGAGAAGAAACATGCTCTGATGCCCAAAACGAGAATCGACCCCGAAAAGGCCACAGGCCAAAAGTGGGATGCGAGACAAAAAAAAATGGGACCCGAGGACCAAAATTGGGTTCCCAGGTCGAAGACAGGGCAACCGGACAAGAAACGACCTCTAAGGCTCGAAATGAGTCCCGACGACTAAAACTTGACAAGAAGCACCCATCAGGCACCCAACTCGACACCCATGGGATGCCGACCCACCCGGGCTTCCACCTAGCACACCTTGGCACCCACCCACCCTCGCACCCAACCTCGCACCCAACTTAGCACCTTTGAACCCACATTGGCACTCACCCTGACCCTGGCACCTTGGAACCCACATTGGCACTCACCTTGACCCTGGCACCCACCTTTGCACTCACCTTGGGACCCACCCTGGCTCCCACCTCGGCACCCACCCAGACACCCACCTTGGTTCCTTGGCACCCACCTTGGATCCTTGGCACCCACCCCGACACCCACCTTGGCACGCAACTTGGCTACTTGCCACCCACCTTGGCTCCTTGACGCCCACCCCGACAACCACCCCGTGACCTACCCTGGCTAGGGTTGGTGCACACCCACCCTGGTGCCCACCTTGGCACCCACCCTATGACCCACCTTGGCACGCACCTTAGTACCCACCCCGTTACCCACCCTAGGACCCACCCCGTGACCCACCTTGGCCAGGGTGGGTGCACCCACCCTGGTGCCCACCTTGGCACCCACCCATCCTAGCACCCAGCCTGTGACCGGGCTTGGAACCCAACCTTGCACCCGCACCCGTCTTGGCCAGTGTGGGTGCGCACCCATCCTGGCACCCACGTTGTGACACACCCTTTAACCCACGCACCCTAGCACCCACGTTGGCACCCACCTTGGAACCCAACCTAGCAACTTGGCACCCACCCCGTGACCCACCTTGGCATCCACCATAGCAGTCGCCGACTTGGCACCCACCTCGGCACCCACCTTGACACTTGTGGACCCACCTTGCCACTCACCCTAGCATCGACCCATCCTAGCACCCACCCTGGCACCTTTGCACCCTAGCACTCACCCATCCTAGCACCTAACCTGTGACCCACCTTGACACTCACCCTCGCACCCACCTTGGAACCCAACCTAGCACCCACCCACCCTGACACCAACCCTAGCACCTACCCACCCTTGCACCCACCCTGTGACCCATCTTGGCACCCACCCATCCTACCACTCAACCTATCACCCACCTTCTCACCCACCTTGGCATCCACCTTAGCACCCACCCACACTGGCACCTTGGCACCCACCTCGGGCAAGGTGGGTGCACACCCACCCTGGCACCCAATTTAGAACCCACCGAGCATGTTACCCACCTTGGCACCCACATTGCAGCCCACCCTAGTACCCACCCTATGACCCACATTGGCATCCACACCCTAGCACCCAGGCACCTCGACACCCGCCTTGACACCCACCCTAGCACTGAACCTGTGACCCACCTTGGAACTCACCCTAGAACCCACCCACCCTGTGAACCACCTTGGCATCCACCTTAGCACCCACCCACCTTGGCACCCACTCTAGCACTCACCCATCCTAACACCCAACTTGTTACCCACCTTGGCACCCGCCCTCGCGTCCACCTTGAAACCCACCCTAGCACCCACCCACGCAGGAGCCCACCTTGGCACCCAACCTAACACCCACGCATCCTGGCACCCAACTTGTGACCCACCTTGGAACCCACCCTAGTACCCACCTTTGAACCCACTATATCACCAACCCACCTTGGCACCCACCCTATGACCCTCTTTGGAATCCACCCTAGCACGCACCCACCCTGGCACCCACCATGGAGCGCACCCTAGCACCCACCCACCTCGGCACGCACCTCAACACCCACCTTGGTGTGCGCACTGCGCCAACCTCTCAAAGACCCTATGTGGTGCGCTCCAAAGTGTACACCTTTGGTGCGCTCCAAGGTGCGCACCTTTGGTGCACACCGAGGTGCACACCAAAGTGTGCACCGAGGTGAGCACCAAAGTGCACTCCAGGGTGCACACCAAGGCGTGCACCTTTGGTGCGGTCAATGCAAACGAATTCGGAAGTTGGGGTCGATGTCCTAATCGCTGCTGCAGACTACACGTATGAGAATCGGACAAATAGCTTTATATAGGGGAGGTGTTGCGTTTGATGGGTCGACTCCCCTGGTTGTGTGCACTGCACCAACTTCAAAGACCCTGTCTTGTTTAAGAAGTCAAAAGTTGGGGTGGATGTCCTAATCATTGCTGCAGTCTACGCATGTATGAGAATCAGACAAATAGCTTATATAGGGGAGGTGTTGCATTCGGTGGGTTGACTCCCCTGGTTGTGCGCACTGCGCCAACCTCAAAGACCCCGCATAGCAGAAGAAGTCGGAAGTCGGATTTTGGTGAGCACCAAGGCGTGCACCTTTGGTGCGGTCAACGCAGACGAATTCAGAAGTTGGGGTGGATGTCCTAATCGTTGTTGCAGGCTACACATGTATGAGAATCAGACAAATAGCTTATATAGGGGAGGTGTTGGGTTTGATGGGTCAACTCCCTTGGTTGTGCGCATTACGCCAACCTCAAAGACCTTGTTTTCGTTAAGAAGTCAAAAGTTGGGGTCAATGTCCTAATGGCTCCTGCAGGCTACACATGTATGAGAATCGGACAAATAGCTTATATAGGGGAGGTGTTGGGTTTGATGGGTCGACTCCCCTGGTTGTGCGCATTACGTCAACCTCAAAGACCTTGTTTTCGTTAAGAAGTCAAAAGTTGGGGTCGATGTCCTAATTGCTCCTGTAGACTACACATGTATGAGAATCAGACAAATAGCTTATATAGGGGAGGTGTTGGGTTTGATGGGTTGACTCCCCTAGTTGTTCGCATTACACCAACCTCAAAGACCTTGTTTTCGTTTAGAAGCCGAAAGTTGGGGTCGATGTCCTAATTGCTCCTGCAGGCTACGCATGTATGAGAATCAGACAAATAGCTTATATAGGGGAGGTGTTGGGTTTGATGGGTCGACTCCCCTGGTTGTGCGCATTGCGCCAACCTCAAAGACCCTGCATTGCGGATGAAGTCGAAAGTCAGAGTTTGGTGTGCTACAAGGTGTGGTCGAAGGTGCTCACCTAGGTGTGCACCTTTGGAGCACAGGAAAAGTGCCCTCCAAAAGTGCGCACCTTTGGAGTGCACAAAAGTGCCCTCCAAAAGTGCGCACCTTTGGAGCGCAGAAAAGTGCCCTCCAAAAAGTGCCCTCCAAAAGTGCGCACCTTTGGAGCGCAGAAAAGTGCCCTCCAAAAAGTGCCCTCCAAAAGTGCGCACCTTTGGAGCGCAGAAAAGTGCCCTCCAAAAAGTGCCCTCCAAAAGTGCGCACCTTTGGAGCGCAGAAAAGTGCCCTCCAAAAAGTGCCCTCCAAAAGTGCGCACCTTTGGAGCGCAGAAAAGTGCCCTCCAAAAAGTGCCCTCCAAAAGTGCGCACCTTTGGAGCGCAGAAAAGTGCCCTCCAAAAAGTGCCCTCCAAAAGTGCGCACCTTTGGAGCGCAGAAAAGTGCCCTCCAAAAAGTGCCCTCCAAAAGTGCGCACCTTTGGAGCGCAGAAAAGTGCCCTCCAAAAAGTGCCCTCCAAAAGTGCGCACCTTTGGAGCGCAGAAAAGTGCCCTCCAAAAAGTGCCCTCCAAAAGTGCGCACCTTTGGAGCGCAGAAAAGTGCCCTCCAAAAAGTGCCCTCCAAAAGTGCGCACCTTTGGAGCGCAGAAAAGTGCCCTCCAAAAAGTGCCCTCCAAAAGTGCGCACCTTTGGAGCGCAGAAAAGTGCCCTCCAAAAGTGCGCACCTTTGGAGCGCACAAAAGTGCCCTCCAAAAGTGCGCACTTTTGGTGCGCACCAAGGCGCTGGTTCGGTCGTTGCAGGCGAGTTCGGAAGTTGGGGTCGATGTCCTGAGCGGAGGTGCAAACTACACAGGTGTCGGAATCGGACAAATAGCTTATATAGGGGAGGTGTATGCTTCGATGGGTCGACTCCCCAGGTTGAGCGCACCGCGCCAACCTCAAAGACCCTACGGTATGGATGAAGTCGGAAGTTGGGTCCGATGACCGATTCGATTAGTAGGTATGCTCATGAGGTCGGAATTTGGGTCCGATGACCTGCCATGTGCAGGAAGGCGAATGTTGACACTGTGCGTTGCAAGGTGCACACCAAGGCGCTGGTGCGGTCTTTTTAGTCGAGTTCGGAAGTTGGGGTCGATGTCCTGATCGGAGGTGCAAGCTACACAGGTGTGGGAATCGGACAAATAGCTTATATAGGGGAGGTGTATGCTTCGTTGGGTCGACTCCCCGGGTTGAGCGCACCGCGCCAACCTCAAAGACCCTACGGTATGGATGAAGTCGGAAGTTGGGTCCGATGACCGATTCGATATGTAGGCATACTCGCGAGGTCGGAATTTGGGTCCGATGACCTGCCACGTGCAGGAAGGCGAATGTTGGCACTGTGCGTTGCAAGGTGCGCACCAAGGCGCTGGTTCGGTCGTTGGAGGCGAGTTCGGAAGTTGGGGTCGATGTCTTGATCGGAGGTGCAAACTACACAGGTGTGGGAATCGGACAAATAGCTTATATAGGGGAGGTGTATGCTTCGTTGGGTCGACTCCCCGGGTTGAGCGCACCGCGCCAACCTCAAAGACCCTACGGTATGGATGAAGTCGGAAGTTGGGTCCGATGACCGATTCGATATGTAGGCATACTCGCGAGGTCGGAATTTGGGTCCGATGACCTGCCATGTGCAGGAAGGCGAATGTTGGGACTGTGCGTCGCAAGGTGCGCACCAAGGCGCTGGTGCCGTCGTTGCAGTCGAGTTCGGAAGTTGGGGTCGATGTCCTGGTCAGAGGTGCAAACTACACAGGTGTGGGAATCGGACAAATAGCTTATATAGGGGAGGTGTATGCTTCGATGGGTCGACTCCCTGGGTTGAGCGCACCGCGCCAACCTCAAAGACCCTACAGTATGGATGAAGTCGGAAGTTGGGTCCGATGACCGATTCGATACGTAGGCATATTGGCGAGGTCTGAATTTGTGTCCGATGACCTGCCATGCGCAGGAAGGCGGAATTTGGGTCCGATGACCGAGTTGATGGCGTGCCATGCGCAGAAAGGCGGAATTTGGGTCCGATGACCGAGTTGATGTTGATGGCCCGCCATGCACAGGAAGGCGGAATTTGGGTCCGATGACCGATTTGAAGGCGTGCCATACGCAAAAAGGCGGAGTTTGGGTCCGATGACCGAGTTGATATTGATGGCCCGCCATGCGCAGGAAGGCGGAATTTGGGTCCGATGACCTGACATACGCATGGAGTCCGACTCGGGGGCCGATGTTCGATTCGATGACTTGCATTGTGGGTAAAGTCGGAAGTTGTGGTCTTTGACCCGATTCGATGACCAGACTTCGGCTGCTTGAGAATCGGACAAATAACTTATATAGGGGAGGTAGTGTTCTCGAGCATCCTCCCCCCGTGCCCGTTTATGTCGATTGATGCTGGTGCTCGACTGGTTGGAGCGCTCGGATGCAAAAATCTTGCACCAGGATTTATCGATTGTGATGGACACGGCAAGTCTCCTGATTGCTATGCAGGAGCTCATCGTGAATCTCTATGCGGCCTTGGTATGGACTCGACCTGCGGAATGGTTCGGCAATGGTAGTCGCTCCAACACGTCCTTGCAATGGCCACAGAGGTGATTCGACTAGAGCTCCAGTCTAGCTTTTGGGTTGCTTGGCGGACTGGTATAGCCGCGATCGAGTTCCGGCCATGAACGTTTTAGATAGCTCTTGGGCTTTCTGGGACGGAAGTCGGAAGTTTGGGCTGTTGTCCGATTTGATGACCATTCTTCGGATGTGTGAGAATCGGACAAATAACTTATATAGGGGACTGTGTTGTCTCACGCAGCCCCCTCCGTGCCCCTCTATCTCGACCGATGTTGGTGCTTGAAAGGGTTGGGATCGCTCGGATTTATAAACGTGCACCACCATTTGTCGAGTGTGAGGGACGCGGCAGGTCTCCTAAATGCTATGCGGGCGCTCTCTGAGAATCTCTATCCGGCCTCGACACAGACTAGTCTTGCTGAATGGTTTGGCACTGGTAGTCGATCCAACACGTCGTTGTTGTGGCCGCCTAGGCGATTCGATTCGAGCCCCCGTCTAGCTTTTGGGTTGCTTGGCGGATTTTGCCCTATCCGCAAGTGAGCTCGGTCCCTAAACGTTCGAGAAACCCGATTGCTATGCGCCGACTCTCTTTCTTGCGAGCCTCCATCTAGCTTTTGGGTCTCTACGGAACGGAAGTCGGAATCTGGGACCGTTGTTTGATTCGACGAGGCAGACTACGGTTGTGCGAGAATCGGACAAATAACTTATATAGGGGAGGTGTTGACTGGAGCATTCTCCCCCGTGCCCCTCTAACTCGACCAATGCTGGCGCTCGAACGGTGGTAGCGCTCGGATTTTCATTGAGCGCCAGCATTGGTCGATTTAGAGGGGCATGCGAGATTCCCGAATGCTATGCGAGGGCTCTAACGGAAATGTCTATTGGTTTCGGTATGGATGCAATTGCGAGTGGTTCGGCAAAGGTAGTCGTTCCGATGCGTCCATGTCGTGGCCAAATCGATAATTCGATTTGAGCCCTCGTATAGCATTTGGGTCTCTCGATGTGATTCCGCATTCCAGTCCCTTTGGGCACTGCTTGAGCCGCATCCCAGGGGGTTCCCTTCCCAATAATCTGCCTCGCAACCCGATTGCTATGCGGTGAGGCTCCTCGGCCGCCTCGGAACTATCTGTGTATCAGACGCATCGCGGGATAAGGGGTTGGCAACGGTAGTCGCCCAAAGCGCGTCCGATGCTTGGACCATTCCGAGGCGGCCCTGAAGCCTCTTCCGTCTAGCCGTTGGGTCCTTCTCGCCGCATCCCTCGCCTCGCACCCCGATTGCTATGCGGTGAGGCTCCTCGGCCGCCTCGGAACTATCTGTGTATCGGACGCGTCGCGGGATAAGGGGTTGTCACTGGTAGTCGCCCCAAGCGCGTCCGATGCTTGGACCATTCCGAGGCGGCCCTGAAGCCTCTTCCGTCTAGCCGTTGGGTCCTTCTCGCCGCATCCCTCGCCTCGCACCCCGATTGCTATGCGGTGAGGCTCCTCGGCCGCCTCGGAACTATCTGTGTATCGGACGCGTCGCGGGATAAGGGGTTGTCATTGGTAGTCGCCCCAAGCGCGTCCGATGCTTGGACCATTCCGAGGCGGCCCTGAAGCCTCTTCCGTCTAGCCGTTGGGTCCTTCTCGCCGCATCCCTCGCCTCGCACCCCGATTGCTATGCGGTGAGGCTCCTCGGCCGCCTCGGAACTATCTGTGTATCGGACGCGTCGCGGGATAAGGGGTTGTCACTGGTAGTCGCCCCAAGCGCGTCCGATGCTTGGACCATTCCGAGGCGGCCCTGAAGCCTCTTCCGTCTAGCCGTTGGGTCCTTCTCGCCGCATCCCTCGCCTCGCACCCCGATTGCTATGCGGTGAGGCTCCTCGGCCGCCTCGGAACTATCTGTGTATCGGACGCGTCGCGGGATAAGGGGTTGTCACTGGTAGTCGCCCCAAGCGCGTTCGATGCTTGGACCATTCCGAGGCGGCCCTGAAGCCTCTTCCGTCTAGCCGTTGGGTCCTTCTCGCCGCATCCCTCGCCTCGCACCCCGATTGCTATGCGGTGAGGCTCCTCGGCCGCCTTGGAACTATCTGTGTATCGGACGCGTCGCGGGATAAGGGGTTGTCACTGGTAGTCGCCCCAAGCGCGTCCGATGCTTGGACCATTCCGAGGCGGACCCGAAGCCTCTTCCGTCTAGCCGTTGGGTCCTTCTCGCCGCATCCTTCGCCTCGCACCCCGATTGCTATGCGGTGAGGCTCCTCGGCCGCCTCGGAACTATCTGTGTATCGGACGCGTCGCGGGATAAGGGGTTGTCACTGGTAGTCGCCCCAAGCGCGTCCGATGCTTGGACCATTCCGAGGCGGACCCGAAGCCTCTTCCGTCTAGCCGTTGGGTCCTTCTCGCCGCATCCCTCGCCTCGCACCCCGATTGCTATGCGGTGAGGCTCCTCGGCCGCCTTGGAACTATCTGTGTATCGGACGCGTCGCGGGATAAGGGGTTGTCACTGGTAGTCGCCCCAAGCGCGTCCGATGCTTGGACCATTCCGAGGCGGACCCGAAGCCTCTTCCGTCTAGCCGTTGGGTCCTTCTCGCCGCATCCCTCGCCTCGCACCCCGATTGCTATGCGGTGAGGCTCCTCGGCCGCCTTGGAACTATCTGTGTATCGGACGCGTCGCGGGATAAGGGGTTGTCACTGGTAGTCGCCCCAAGCGCGTCCGATGCTTGGACCATTCCGAGGCGGACCCGAAGCCTCTTCCGTCTAGCCGTTGGGTCCTTCTCGCCGCATCCCTCGCCTCGCACCCCGATTGCTATGCGGTGAGGCTCCTCGGCCGCCTTGGAACTATCTGTGTATCGGACGCGTCGCGGGATAAGGGGTTGTCACTGGTAGTCGCCCCAAGCGCGTCCGATGCTTGGACCATTCCGAGGCGGCCCCGAAGCCTCTTCCGTGTAGCCGTTGGGTCGTTCTCGCCGCATCCCTCGCCTCGCACCCCGATTGCTATGCGGTGAGGCTCCTCGGCCGCCTTGGAACTATCTGTGTATCGGACGCGTCGTGGGATAAGGGGTTGTCACTGGTAGTCGCCCCAAGCGCGTCCGATGCTTGGACCATTCCGAGGCGGCCCCGAAGCCTCTTCCGTGTAGCCGTTGGGTCCTTCTCGCCGCATCCCTCGCCTCGCACCCCGATTGCTATGCGGTGAGGCTCCTCGGCCGCCTTGGAACTATCTGTGTATCGGACGCGTCGCGGGATAAGGGGTTGTCACTGGTAGTCGCCCCAAGCGCGTCCGATGCTTGGACCATTCCGAGGCGGACCTGAAGCCTCTTCCCTCTAGCCGTTGGGGCTTTCTCGCCGCATCCCTCGCCTCGCACCCTGATTGCTATGCTGTGAGGCTCCTCGGCCGCCTTGGAACTATCTGTGTATCGGACGCATCGCGGGATAAGGGGTTGGCAGTGGTAGTCGCCCCAAGCGCATCCGATGCTTGGACCATTCCGAGGCGGCCCTGCAGCCTCTTCCGTCTAGCCGTTGGGGCCATCTCGCCGCATCCCCCACCTCGCACCACGATTGCTATGCGGTGAGGCTCCTTGGCCGCCTCGGAACTATCTGTGTATCGGACGCATCGCGGGATAAGGGGTTGTCACTGGTAGTCGCCCCAAGCGCGTCCGATGCTTGGACTATTCCGAGGCGGCCCTGCAGCCTCTTCCGTCTAGCCGTTGGGGCCATCTCGCTGCATCCCCCACCTCCTCGGCCGCCTCGGAACTATCTGTGTATCGGACGCATCGCGGGATAAGGGGTTGGCAGTGGTAGTCGCCCCAAGCGCGTCCGATGCTTGGACTATTCCGAGGCAGCCCTGCAGCCTCTTCCGTCTAGCCTTTGGGGCCATCTCGCCGCATCCCTCGCCTCGCACCCCGATTGCTATGCGGTGAGGCTCCTCGGCCGCCTGGGAACTATCTTCGTATCGGACGCATCGCGGGATAAGGGGTTGTCACTGGTAGTCGCCCCAAGCGCGTCCGATGCTTGGACTATTCCGAGGCGGCCCTGTGGCCTCTTCCGTCTAGCCGTTGGGGCCATCTCGCCGCATCCCCCACCTCGCACCCCGATTGCTATGCGGTGAGGCTCTTCGGCCGCCTTGGAACTATCTTCGTATCGGACGCATCGCGGGATAAGGGGTTGTCACTGGTAGTGGCCCCAAGCGCGTCCGATGCTTGGACTATTCCGAGGCGGCCCTGCAGCCTCTTCCGTCTAGCCGTTGGGGCCATCTCGCCGCATCCCCCACCTCGCACCCCGATTGCTATGCGGTGAGGCTCCTCGGCCGCCTTGGAACTATCTTCGTATCGGACGCATCGCGGGATAAGGGGTTGTCACTGGTAGTCGCCCCAAGCGCGTCCGATGCTTGGACTATTCCGACGCGGCCCTGTGGCCTCTTCCGTCTAGCCGTTGGGGCCATCTCGCCGCATCCCCCACCTCGCACCCCGATTGCTATGCGGTGAGGCTCCTCGGCCGCCTTGGAACCATCTTCGTATCGGACGCATCGCGGGATAGGGGGCTGTCACTGGTAGTCGCCCCAAGCGTGTCCGATGCTTGGACCATTCCTAGGCGGCCCTGAAGCCTCTTCCGTCTAGCCGTTGGGGCCTTCCCGCCCCATCCCTCGCCTCGCACCCCCGATTGCTATGCGGTGAGGCTCCTCGGCCGCCTTGGAACCATCTGTGTATCGGACGCATCGCGGGATAAGGGGTTGGCACTGGCAGTCGCCCCAAGCGCGTCCGATGCTTGGACCATTCCGAGGTGGCCCTGAAGCCTCTTCCGTCTAGCCGTTGGGGCCTTCCCGCCCCATCCCTCGCCTCGCACCCCGATTGATATGCGGTGAGGCTCCTCGGCCGCCTTGGAACTATCTGTGTATCGGACGCATCGCGGGATAAGGGGTTGGCACTGGTAGTCGTCCCAATCGCATCCGATGCTTGGACCATTCCGAGGCGGCCCTGCAGCCTCTTCTGTTTAGCCGTCGGGGCCTTCCCGCCGCATCCCTCGCCTCGCATCCCGATTCCTATGCGGTGAGTCTTCTCGGCCGCCGCGGAACTATACCTGTTATTGCTACTGCATCCTTCGGCTGGTAACCTCCTCTGCCGCCTTGGAACGTTCTCTTTGTCGGACGCGTCGCGGGATAAGGGGTTGGCACTGGTAGTCGCCCCAAGCGCGCCCGATGCATAGACCGCTCCGAGTCGACCTTGCTTTCAGCCTCTCACATGCATAGACCTCTCTGAGTCGACCCTGCAGCCTCTCACGTTTAGCCTTTGGAATCTCGCCTCACAACATGATTGCTATCCTTGATGCATCCCTTGCCTCGAGCCCTGATTGCTTTCTTGGCTGCATCCCTCCTCTCCTCACAGCCCGGTTGTCATCACTGCTTCATCCGTCGCTTCATGCATTCTGGCTGCTGGGCCCTTCCCACCGCACACCTCGATTGC
>NW_026729156.1:105000-130000 GCF_030272615.1 Cryptomeria japonica
CGGAGCCCGGATTGCCCCGGGCGCGCACCTCCGCCAGGGTGGGCACCTTGGTGCGCACAACTTGCCTGGGCTGCGCACCAGGAAGGGCTCAAGATGGCACCCGCGTTCCGTTTTTTTCACTATCTTTCAGAACGGAAATTTTAAAATCTCGTTTTTTTTTGCCTTTTCTGGAAATTAGTGAAGGCAGCGCATCAAAGGTGCGCAACGCTGGTGCGAACCTGGGAGCGCTCCGATGTGTGCTCCAAGGTGCGGCGTGCACGAAGTCGGACCCCGGTTTGCCCCGGGTGCGCACCTCGCGTGCACCTTGGTGCGCACACCTTGGCTGGGTTGCGCGCCCTGGTGGGCACCATGGTGCGCACCAAGGAGCGCTCCGAAGTGTGCTCCAAGGTGCGGCGTGCACGAAGTCGGAGCCCGGTTTGCCCCGGGTGCGCACCTCGCGTGCACCTTCGCCGCGGTGGGCACCATGGCGTGCACGAAGTCGGAGCCCGGTTTGCCCCGGGTGCGCACCTCGCGTGCACCTTCGCCGGGGTGGGCACCTTGGTGTGCAGACCTTGGCTGGGTTGCGCGCCCTGGTGGGCACCATGGTGCGCACCAAGGAGCGCTCCGAAGTGTGCTCCAAGGTGCGGCCTGCACGAAGTCGGAGCCCGGTTTGCCCCGGGTGTGCACCTCGGGTGGGCACCTTGGTGCGCATGCCTTGCCTGGGCTGCGCACCAGGGCGGGCTCAAGATGGCACCCGCGTTCCTTTTTTTTCACTATCTTTCAAAACGGAAATTTTAAAATCTCATTTTTTTTTGCCTTTTTCTGGAAATTAGTGAAGGCAGCGCATCAAAGGTGCGCACCTCGCTGCCCACCACGGTGCGCAACGCCGGTGGGCACCCGGGAGTGCTTCGAAGTGTGCTCCAAGGTGCTGCGTGCACGTTGTCGGAGCCCGGTTTGCCCCGGGTGCGCACCTCGCGTGCACCTTCGTCGGGGTGGGCACCTTGGCTGGGTTTGCCCCGGCTGCGCTCCGAAGCGGGGTTATTGGAGCGCCGCCTCTTTTTTTGTCGGAGCGTTTGGTGGGGTTTCTCGCATTGGCTCTTCCGAGGCCCGGTTGCCACCCTGGCGCGCACGAAGTCGGAAGTAGGGTTAATTGCCCGGGTGCGCACCTTTGCCAGGGTGGGCACCTTACCTGGGCTGCGCACCAGGGCGGGCTCAAGATGGCACGCGCGTTCCGTTTTTTTCACTATCTTTCAAAACGGAAATTTTAAAATCTCCTTTTTTTTTTGCCTTTTCTGGAAATTAGTGAAGGCAGCGCATCAAAGGTGCGCACCTCGCTGCCCACCTTGGTGTGCTCTGAGGTGCGCACCCGGGAGCGCTACGAAGTGTGCTCCAAGGTGCGGCGTGCACGTTGTCGGAGCCCGGTTTGCCCCGGGTGCGCACCTCGCCTGCACCTTGGCCGGGGTGGGCACCTTGGCTGGGTTTGCCCAGGGTGCGCTCCGAAGCGGGGTTACTGGAGCGCCCCCTCTTTTTTTGTCAGAGCGTTTGGTGGGGTTTCTCGCATTGGCTCTTCCCAGGCCCGGTTGTTGGGTGCGCTCCCACCCTGGCGCGCGCGAAGTTGGAAGTTGGGTTAATTGCCCGGGCGCGCACCTTCGCCAGGGTGGGCACCTTGGTGCGCACACCTTGGCTGGGTTGCGCACCAGGGCGGGCTCAAGATGGCACCAGCATTCCCTTTTTCTCACTATCTTTCAAAACGGAAATTTTAAAATCTCGTTTTTTTTTTGCCTTTTATGGAAATTAGTGAAGGCATCGCATCAAAGGTGCGCACCTCGCTGCCCACCTTGGTGTGCTCCGAGGTGCCCACCACGGTGCGCAACGCCGGTGCGAACCCGGGAGCGCCCCGATGTGTGCTCCAAGGTGCGGCGTGCACGAAGTCGGACCCCGGTTTGCCCCGGGTGCGCACCTCGCGTGCACCTTGGTGCGCACACCTTGGCTGGGTTGCGCGGCCTGGTGGGCACCATGGTGCGCACCAAGGAGCGCTCCGAAGTGTGCTCCAAGGTGCGGCGTGCACGAAGTCGGAGCCCGGTTTGCCCCGGGTACGCACCTCGCGTGCACCTTCGCCGGGGTGGGCACCTCGGCTGGGTTGCGCGCCCTGGTGCGCACCAAGGAGCGCTCCGAAGTGTGCTCCAAGGTGCGGCGTGCACGAAGTCGGAGCCCGGTTTGCCCCGGGTGCGCACCTTCGCCGCGGTGCGCACCATGGCGTGCACGAAGTCGGAGCCCGGTTTGCCCCGGGTGCGCACCTCGCGTGCACCTTCGGCGGGGTTGCGCGCCCTGGTGGGCACCATGGTGCGCACCAAGGAGCGCTCCGAAGTGTGCTCCAAGGTGCGGCGTGCACGAAGTCGGAGCCCGGTTTGCCCCGGGTGCGCACCTCGCGTGCACCTTCGGCGGGGTTGCGCGCCCTGGTGGGCACCATGGTGCGCACCAAGGAGCGCTCCGAAGTGTGCTCCAAGGTGCGGCGTGCACGAAGTCGGAGCCCGGTTTGCCCCGGGTGCGCACCTCGCGTGCACCTTCGCCGCGGTGGGCACCATGGCGTGCACGAAGTCGGAGCCCGGTTTGCCCCGGGTGCGCACCTCGCGTGCACCTTCGCCGGGGTGGGCACCTCGGCTGGGTTGCGCGCCCTGGTGCGCACCAAGGAGCGCTCCGAAGTGTGCTCCAAGGTGCGGCGTGCACGAAGTCGGAGCCCGGTTTGCCCCGGGTGCGCACCTCGCGTGCACCTTCGCCAGGGTGGGCACCTCGGTGCGCACACCTTCTCAATGTTTTCTTGCCTTTTCTGGAAATTGGTGAAGGCAGCGCATCAAAGGTGCGCACCTCGGTGTGCTCCGAGGTGCGAACCCGAGAGCGCTCCGAGGTGCCCACGAAGTCGAAAGTCGGGTTAATTGCATTGTTTTCCCCGGGTGCGCTCCGAGGTGCGCAACATCGGCGCGCACCAAGGAGGGCTCCGAAGTGTGCTCCAAGGTGCGCACGATGGCGTGCACCTCTGGTGCGCACGATTCGGAGCTCGGTTTGACCGGGGTGCGCACACCTTGGCTGGGTTGCGCACCTTTTGTGCGCTCCAAGGTGCGCACGAAGTCGGAGCTCGGTTTGCCCCGGGTGCGCACCTTCGCCAGGGTGCGCACCTTGATGCGCACGCCTTGGCTGGGCTGCGCACCTTGGTGGGCGCCATGGTGCGCACCTTTCGTGCGCTCCAAGGTGCGCACGAAGTCGGAGCTCGGTTTGCCCCGGGTGCGCACCTTGGTGGGCGCCATGGTGCACTCCGAGGTGCCCAAGATTGGTGCGCACCAAGGAGCGCTCCGAAGTGCGCTCCAAGGTGCGCGCGAAGTCGAAAGTTGGGTTAATTGTCCGGTTTGCCTCGGGTGCGCACCTTGCGTGCACCTTCGCCAGGGTGGGCGCCTTGGTGCGCACACCTTGGCTGGGCTGCGCACACCTTGGCACCCGCGTTTCCTTCATTTTAAATTTTTTTTTTTTACAATCTCTCAAGTGGGAAATTCTATAATCTCAACTTTTTTTGCCTTTTCAGGAAACTTTTGAATGGAGCGCATCATTGGTGCGCTCCGAAGTGTGCTCCAAAGCTCTCTCCAGCTGCGTGCACCTGCCCCGGCCGCGCACCCGGCCCCGCCCAGCTTCGCTCACCTGTCCCGGGCGTCTGGTGCGGAACCTTAGAGTAAGAAACATCACCGTGCACCTTGGCCAACGTGCGCGACTCGACCGAGCGCGCACTGGCCGAGGTGCACACCGATTTCACCTGGGTGCGCGCGCAGCACCTCGGGCGCACCGGGGTGCGCGCACAACGCCCGGGTTGCACCGTGGCCTGTGTGCTCGGGGCGCCTCGGGTGCGCGCTCGGTGTCGCCCCCGCGCGCGCGGTAGTGCGGGCAGCGCACCCCGGCCCGGCCCGGCCCCGACGAGAACGCAAACGGGCAAAAGGTTTATTCAAATAGCATTGCGACGCCCGGCGAAAAACTAAAAAAGGGTGCAACACCGGGACTTCCCGGGAGGTCACCCATCCCAGTACTACTCCGGCCCAAGCGCGCTTAACTGCGGAGTTCTGATGGGATCCGGTGCACTAACGCTGGTATGATCGCACCCGTTATGAGCTTGTCGCAGTGTGTACTTAGCAAACCGCGACCCACGTGCGAATCCACCCCGGCCACCCACCCCCGTCGAGGTGCACACCCTCCCTCGCGAAGTGCGCCCCGTTCGCCAAGTGTGAGCCCTGCCCGGGTGCGCGCACCTTGCTAGGGCGTCGGGTGTGCACCCGGCCCGGCCTACGTGCGTGCACCTGGAGGGGGCGTCGTGTGCGTGCAGTGTCCCGTCTGCAACGCGGTGCCCACACACCACCTCGGGCGCAACGACCTGCGCTCACATGTGGGCCGAGTGCACCTTGGTGCATGTTCGGGGCGCCTCGGGTGCACGCTCGATCTTGCCCCGGTGCACCAAGGCGCTCGGTTTGCCCCGGGTGCGCACTTGGTGCAAGGTGGGCACCCAAAATAGGGATCAAGCACCAAAACACAAGTTTCGGGATGCAAAATGGGACCCAAGGACCACAAATGCGTTCCAAGACCCATGATGGGTCCACGAGAACAAAAATGTGTTCCGAGACTTAATAAACAAATATTGGGTTTTAGGAGAAGAAACATGCTCTGATGCCCAAAACGAGAATCGACCCCGAAAAGGCCACAGGCCAAAAGTGGGATGCGAGACAAAAAAAAATGGGACCCGAGGACCAAAATTGGGTTCCCAGGTCGAAGACAGGGCAACCGGACAAGAAACGACCTCTAAGGCTCGAAATGAGTCCCGGCGACTAAAACTTGACAAGAAGCACCCATCAGGCACCCAACTCGACACCCATGGGATGCCGACCCACCCGGGCTTCCACCTAGCATACCTTGGCACCCACCCACCCTCGCACCCAACCTCGCACCCAACTTAGCACCTTTGAACCCACATTGGCACTCACCCTGACCCTGGCACCTTGGAACCCACATTGGCACTCACCTTGACCCTGGCACCCACCTTTGCACTCACCTTGGGACCCACCCTGGCTCCCACCTCGGCACCCACCCAGACACCCACCTTGGTTCCTTGGCACCCACCTTGGATCCTTGGCACCCACCCCGACACCCACCTTGGCACGCAACTTGGCTACTTGCCACCCATCTTGGCTCCTTGACGCCCACCCCGACAACCACCCCGTGACCTACCCTGGCTAGGGTTGGTGCACACCCACCCTGGTGCCCACCTTGGCACCCACCCTATGACCCACCTTGGCACGCACCTTAGTACCCACCCCGTTACCCACCCTAGGACCCACCCCGTGACCCACCTTGGCCAGGGTGGGTGCCTTGGTGCGCACAACTTGCCTGGGCTGCACACCAGGGCGGGCTCAAGATGGCACCCGCGTTCCGTTTTTTTCACTATCTTTCAAAACGGAAATTTTAAAATCTCATTTTTTTCTTTTTTTTGCCTTTTCTGGAAATTAGTGAAGGCAGCGCATCAAAGGTGCGCAATGCTGGTGCGAACCCGGGAGCGCTCCGATGTGTGCTCCAAGGTGCGGCGTGCACGAAGTCCGAGCCCGGTTTGCCCCGGGTGCGCACCTCGCGTGCACCTTCGCCGGGGTGAGCACCTTGGCTGGGTTGCGCGCCCTGGTGCGTACCAAGGAGCGCTCTGAAGTGTGCTCCAAGGTGCGGCGTGCACGAAGTCGGAGCCCGGTTTGCCCCGGGTGTGCACCTCGGGTGCGCACCTCGCGTGCACCTTCGCTGCGGTGGGCACCTTGGCTGGGTTGCGCGCCTTGGTGGGCACCATGCAGTGCACGAAGTCGGAGCCCGGTTTGCCCCGGGCGCGCACCTCCGCCAGGGTGGGCACCTTGGTGCGCACAACTTGCCTGGGCTGCGCACCAGGAAGGGCTCAAGATGGCACCCGCGTTCCGTTTTTTTCACTATCTTTCAGAACGGAAATTTTAAAATATCGTTTTTTTTTGCCTTTTCTGGAAATTAGTGAAGGCAGCGCATCAAAGGTGCGCAACGCTGGTGCGAACCTGGGAGCGCTCCGATGTGTGCTCCAAGGTGCGGCGTGCACAAAGTCGGAGCCCGGTTTGCCCCGGGTGCGCCCTGGTGGGCACCATGGTGCGCACCAAGGAGCGCTCCGAAGTGTGCTCCAAGGTGCGGCCTGCACGAAGTCGGAGCCCGGTTTGCCCCGGGTGTGCACCTCGGGTGGGCACCTTGGTGCGCATGCCTTGCCTGGGCTGCGCACCAGGGCGGGCTCAAGATGGCACCCGCGTTCCTTTTTTTTCACTATCTTTCAAAACGGAAATTTTAAAATCTCATTTTTTTTTGCCTTTTTCTGGAAATTAGTGAAGGCAGCGCATCAAAGGTGCGCACCTCGCTGCCCACCACGGTGCGCAACGCCGGTGGGCACCCGGGAGTGCTTCGAAGTGTGCTCCAAGGTGTTGCGTGCACGTTGTCGGAGCCCGGTTTGCCCCGGGTGCGCACCTCGCGTGCACCTTCGTCGGGGTGGGCACCTTGGCTTGGTTTGCCCCGGCTGCGCTCCGAAGCGGGGTTATTGGAGCGCCGCCTCTTTTTTTGTCGGAGCGTTTGGTGGGGTTTCTCGCATTGGCTCTTCCGAGGCCCGGTTGCCACCCTGGCGCGCACGAAGTCGGAAGTAGGGTTAATTGCCCGGGTGCGCACCTTTGCCAGGGTGGCACCTTACCTGGGCTGCGCACCAGGGCGGGCTCAAGATGGCACGCGCGTTCCGTTTTTTTCACTATCTTTCAAAACGGAAATTTTAAAATCTCCTTTTTTTTTTGCCTTTTCTGGAAATTAGTGAAGGCAGCGCATCAAAGGTGCGCACCTCGCTGCCCACCTTGGTGTGCTCTGAGGTGCGCACCCGGGAGCGCTACGAAGTGTGCTCCAAGGTGCGGCGTGCACGTTGTCGGAGCCCGGTTTGCCCCGGGTGCGCACCTCGCCTGCACCTTGGCCGGGGTGGGCACCTTGGCTGGGTTTGCCCAGGGTGCGCTCCGAAGCGGGGTTACTGGAGCGCCCCCTCTTTTTTTGTCAGAGAGTTTGGTGGGGTTTCTCGCATTGGCTCTTCCCAGGCCCGGTTGTTGGGTGCGCTCCCACCCTGGCGCGCGCGAAGTTGGAAGTTGGGTTAATTGCCCGGGCGCGCACCTTCGCCAGGGTGGGCACCTTGGTGCGCAAACCTTGGCTGGGCTGCGCACCAGGGCGGGCTCAAGATGGCACCAGCATTCCCTTTTTCTCACTATCTTTCAAAACGGAAATTTTAAAATCTCGTTTTTTTTTTGCCTTTTATGGAAATTAGTGAAGGCATCGCATCAAAGGTGCGCACCTCGCTGCCCACCTTGGTGTGCTCCGAGGTGCCCACCACGGTGCGCAACGCCGGTGCGAACCCGGGAGCGCCCCGATGTGTGCTCCAAGGTGCGGCGTGCACGAAGTCGGACCCCGGTTTGCCCCGGGTGCGCACCTCGCGTGCACCTTGGTGCGCACACCTTGGCTGGGTTGCGCGGCCTGGTGGGCACCATGGTGCGCACCAAGGAGCGCTCCGAAGTGTGCTCCAAGGTGCGGCGTGCACGAAGTCGGAGCCCGGTTTGCCCCGGGTGCGCACCTTCGCCGCGGTGGGCACCATGGCGTGCACGAAGTCGGAGCCCGGTTTGCCCCGGGTGCGCACCTCGCGTGCACCTTCGCCGGGGTGGGCACCTCGGCTGGGTTGCGCGCCCTGGTGCGCACCAAGGAGCGCTCTGAAGTGTGCTCCAAGGTGCGGCGTGCACGAAGTCGGAGCCCGGTTTGCCCCGGGTGTGCACCTCGCGTGCACCTTCGCTGCGGTGGGCACCTTGGCTGGGTTGCGCGCCTTGGTGGGCACCATGCAGTGCACGAAGTCGGAGCCCGGTTTGCCCCGGGCGCGCACCTCCGCCAGGGTGGGCACCTTGGTGCGCACAACTTGCCTGGGCTGCGCACCAGGAAGGGCTCAAGATGGCACCCGCGTTCCGTTTTTTTCACTATCTTTCAGAACGGAAATTTTAAAATATCGTTTTTTTTTGCCTTTTCTGGAAATTAGTGAAGGCAGCGCATCAAAGGTGCGCAACGCTGGTGCGAACCTGGGAGCGCTCCGATGTGTGCTCCAAGGTGCGGCGTGCACGAAGTCGGACCCCGGTTTGCCCCGGGTGCGCACCTCGCGTGCACCTTGGTGCGCACACCTTGGCTGGGTTGCGCGCCCTGGTGGGCACCATGGTGCGCACCAAGGAGCGCTCCGAAGTGTGCTCCAAGGTGCGGCGTGCACGAAGTCGGAGCCCGGTTTGCCCCGGGTGCGCACCTCGCGTGCACCTTCGCCGCGGTGGGCACCATGGCGTGCACGAAGTCGGAGCCCGGTTTGCCCCGGGTGCGCACCTCGCGTGCACCTTCGCCGGGGTGGGCACCTTGGTGTGCAGACCTTGGCTGGGTTGCGCGCCCTGGTGGGCACCATGGTGCGCACCAAGGAGCGCTCCGAAGTGTGCTCCAAGGTGCGGCCTGCACGAAGTCGGAGCCCGGTTTGCCCCGGGTGTGCACCTCGGGTGGGCACCTTGGTGCGCATGCCTTGCCTGGGCTGCGCACCAGGGCGGGCTCAAGATGGCACCCGCGTTCCTTTTTTTTCACTATCTTTCAAAACGGAAATTTTAAAATCTCATTTTTTTTTGCCTTTTTCTGGAAATTAGTGAAGGCAGCGCATCAAAGGTGCGCACCTCGCTGCCCACCACGGTGCGCAACGCCGGTGGGCACCCGGGAGTGCTTCGAAGTGTGCTCCAAGGTGCTGCGTGCACGTTGTCGGAGCCCGGTTTGCCCCGGGTGCGCACCTCGCGTGCACCTTCGTCGGGGTGGGCACCTTGGCTGGGTTTGCCCCGGCTGCGCTCCGAAGCGGGGTTATTGGAGCGCCGCCTCTTTTTTTGTCGGAGCGTTTGGTGGGGTTTCTCGCATTGGCTCTTCCGAGGCCCGGTTGCCACCCTGGCGCGCACGAAGTCGGAAGTAGGGTTAATTGCCCGGGTGCGCACCTTTGCCAGGGTGGGCACCTTAC
Source organism: Cryptomeria japonica (assembly GCF_030272615.1). NCBI lineage: Eukaryota > Viridiplantae > Streptophyta > Pinopsida > Cupressales > Cupressaceae > Cryptomeria > Cryptomeria japonica. The sequence goes on from NW_026729156.1 coordinate 114,092, forward strand.
CTGGGCTGCGCACCAGGGCGGGCTCAAGATGGCACGCGCGTTCCGTTTTTTTCACTATCTTTCAAAACGGAAATTTTAAAATCTCCTTTTTTTTTTGCCTTTTCTGGAAATTAGTGAAGGCAGCGCATCAAAGGTGCGCACCTCGCTGCCCACCTTGGTGTGCTCTGAGGTGCGCACCCGGGAGCGCTACGAAGTGTGCTCCAAGGTGCGGCGTGCACGTTGTCGGAGCCCGGTTTGCCCCGGGTGCGCACCTCGCCTGCACCTTGGCCGGGGTGGGCACCTTGGCTGGGTTTGCCCAGGGTGCGCTCCGAAGCGGGGTTACTGGAGCGCCCCCTCTTTTTTTGTCAGAGCGTTTGGTGGGGTTTCTCGCATTGGCTCTTCCCAGGCCCGGTTGTTGGGTGCGCTCCCACCCTGGCGCGCGCGAAGTTGGAAGTTGGGTTAATTGCCCGGGTGCGCACCTTCGCCAGGGTGGGCACCTTGGTGCGCACACCTTGGCTGGGCTGCGCACCAGGGCGGGCTCAAGATGGCACCAGCATTCCCTTTTTCTCACTATCTTTCAAAACGGAAATTTTAAAATCTCGTTTTTTTTTTGCCTTTTATGGAAATTAGTGAAGGCATCGCATCAAAGGTGCGCACCTCGCTGCCCACCTTGGTGTGCTCCGAGGTGCCCACCACGGTGCGCAACGCCGGTGCGAACCCGGGAGCGCCCCGATGTGTGCTCCAAGGTGCGGCGTGCACGAAGTCGGACCCCGGTTTGCCCCGGGTGCGCACCTCGCGTGCACCTTGGTGCGCACACCTTGGCTGGGTTGCGCGGCCTGGTGGGCACCATGGTGCGCACCAAGGAGCGCTCCGAAGTGTGCTCCAAGGTGCGGCGTGCACGAAGTCGGAGCCCGGTTTGCCCCGGGTACGCACCTCGCGTGCACCTTCGCCGGGGTGGGCACCTCGGCTGGGTTGCGCGCCCTGGTGCGCACCAAGGAGCGCTCCGAAGTGTGCTCCAAGGTGCGGCGTGCACGAAGTCGGAGCCCGGTTTGCCCCGGGTGCGCACCTTCGCCGCGGTGCGCACCATGGCGTGCACGAAGTCGGAGCCCGGTTTGCCCCGGGTGCGCACCTCGCGTGCACCTTCGGCGGGGTTGCGCGCCCTGGTGGGCACCATGGTGCGCACCAAGGAGCGCTCCGAAGTGTGCTCCAAGGTGCGGCGTGCACGAAGTCGGAGCCCGGTTTGCCCCGGGTGCGCACCTCGCGTGCACCTTCGGCGGGGTTGCGCGCCCTGGTGGGCACCATGGTGCGCACCAAGGAGCGCTCCGAAGTGTGCTCCAAGGTGCGGCGTGCACGAAGTCGGAGCCCGGTTTGCCCCGGGTGCGCACCTCGCGTGCACCTTCGCCGCGGTGGGCACCATGGCGTGCACGAAGTCGGAGCCCGGTTTGCCCCGGGTGCGCACCTCGCGTGCACCTTCGCCGGGGTGGGCACCTCGGCTGGGTTGCGCACCCTGGTGCGCACCAAGGAGCGCTCCGAAGTGTGCTCCAAGGTGCGGCGTGCACGAAGTCGGAGCCCGGTTTGCCCCGGGTGCGCACCTCGCGTGCACCTTCGCCAGGGTGGGCACCTCGGTGCGCACACCTTCTCAATGTTTTCTTGCCTTTTCTGGAAATTGGTGAAGGCAGCGCATCAAAGGTGCGCACCTCGGTGTGCTCCGAGGTGCGAACCCGAGAGCGCTCCGAGGTGCCCACGAAGTCGAAAGTCGGGTTAATTGCATTGTTTTCCCCGGGTGCGCTCCGAGGTGCGCAACATCGGCGCGCACCAAGGAGGGCTCCGAAGTGTGCTCCAAGGTGCGCACGATGGCGTGCACCTCTGGTGCGCACGATTCGGAGCTCGGTTTGACCGGGGTGCGCACACCTTGGCTGGGTTGCGCACCTTTTGTGCGCTCCAAGGTGCGCACGAAGTCGGAGCTCGGTTTGCCCCGGGTGCGCACCTTCGCCAGGGTGCGCACCTTGATGCGCACGCCTTGGCTGGGCTGCGCACCTTGGTGGGCGCCATGGTGCGCACCTTTCGTGCGCTCCAAGGTGCGCACGAAGTCGGAGCTCGGTTTGCCCCGGGTGCGCACCTTGGTGGGCGCCATGGTGCACTCCGAGGTGCCCAAGATTGGTGCGCACCAAGGAGCGCTCCGAAGTGCGCTCCAAGGTGCGCGCGAAGTCGAAAGTTGGGTTAATTGTCCGGTTTGCCTCGGGTGCGCACCTTGCGTGCACCTTCGCCAGGGTGGGCGCCTTGGTGCGCACACCTTGGCTGGGCTGCGCACACCTTGGCACCCGCGTTTCCTTCATTTTAAATTTTTTTTTTTTACAATCTCTCAAGTGGGAAATTCTATAATCTCAACTTTTTTTGCCTTTTCAGGAAACTTTTGAATGGAGCGCATCATTGGTGCGCTCCGAAGTGTGCTCCAAAGCTCTCTCCAGCTGCGTGCACCTGCCCCGGCCGCGCACCCGGCCCCGCCCAGCTTCGCTCACCTGTCCCGGGCGTCTGGTGCGGAACCTTAGAGTAAGAAACATCACCGTGCACCTTGGCCAACGTGCGCGACTCGACCGAGCGCGCACTGGCCGAGGTGCACACCGATTTCACCTGGGTGCGCGCGCAGCACCTCGGGCGCACCGGGGTGCGCGCACAACGCCCGGGTTGCACCGTGGCCTGTGTGCTCGGGGCGCCTCGGGTGCGCGCTCGGTGTCGCCCCCGCGCGCGCGGTAGTGCGGGCAGCGCACCCCGGCCCGGCCCGGCCCCGACGAGAACGCAAACGGGCAAAAGGTTTATTCAAATAGCATTGCGACGCCCGGCGAAAAACTAAAAAAGGGTGCAACACCGGGACTTCCCGGGAGGTCACCCATCCCAGTACTACTCCGGCCCAAGCGCGCTTAACTGCGGAGTTCTGATGGGATCCGGTGCACTAACGCTGGTATGATCGCACCCGTTATGAGCTTGTCGCAGTGTGTACTTAGCAAACCGCGACCCACGTGCGAATCCACCCCGGCCACCCACCCCCGTCGAGGTGCACACCCTCCCTCGCGAAGTGCGCCCCGTTCGCCAAGTGTGAGCCCTGCCCGGGTGCGCGCACCTTGCTAGGGCGTCGGGTGTGCACCCGGCCCGGCCTACGTGCGTGCACCTGGAGGGGGCGTCGTGTGCGTGCAGTGTCCCGTCTGCAACGCGGTGCCCACACACCACCTCGGGCGCAACGACCTGCGCTCACATGTGGGCCGAGTGCACCTTGGTGCATGTTCGGGGCGCCTCGGGTGCACGCTCGATCTTGCCCCGGTGCACCAAGGCGCTCGGTTTGCCCCGGGTGCGCACTTGGTGCAAGGTGGGCACCCAAAATAGGGATCAAGCACCAAAACACAAGTTTCGGGATGCAAAATGGGACCCAAGGACCACAAATGCGTTCCAAGACCCATGATGGGTCCACGAGAACAAAAATGTGTTCCGAGACTTAATAAACAAATATTGGGTTTTAGGAGAAGAAACATGCTCTGATGCCCAAAACGAGAATCGACCCCGAAAAGGCCACAGGCCAAAAGTGGGATGCGAGACAAAAAAAAATGGGACCCGAGGACCAAAATTGGGTTCCCAGGTCGAAGACAGGGCAACCGGACAAGAAACGACCTCTAAGGCTCGAAATGAGTCCCGACGACTAAAACTTGACAAGAAGCACCCATCAGGCACCCAACTCGACACCCATGGGATGCCGACCCACCCGGGCTTCCACCTAGCACACCTTGGCACCCACCCACCCTCGCACCCAACCTCGCACCCAACTTAGCACCTTTGAACCCACATTGGCACTCACCCTGACCCTGGCACCTTGGAACCCACATTGGCACTCACCTTGACCCTGGCACCCACCTTTGCACTCACCTTGGGACCCACCCTGGCTCCCACCTCGGCACCCACCCAGACACCCACCTTGGTTCCTTGGCACCCACCTTGGATCCTTGGCACCCACCCCGACACCCACCTTGGCACGCAACTTGGCTACTTGCCACCCACCTTGGCTCCTTGACGCCCACCCCGACAACCACCCCGTGACCTACCCTGGCTAGGGTTGGTGCACACCCACCCTGGTGCCCACCTTGGCACCCACCCTATGACCCACCTTGGCACGCACCTTAGTACCCACCCCGTTACCCACCCTAGGACCCACCCCGTGACCCACCTTGGCCAGGGTGGGTGCACCCACCCTGGTGCCCACCTTGGCACCCACCCATCCTAGCACCCAGCCTGTGACCGGGCTTGGAACCCAACCTTGCACCCGCACCCGTCTTGGCCAGTGTGGGTGCGCACCCATCCTGGCACCCACGTTGTGACACACCCTTTAACCCACGCACCCTAGCACCCACGTTGGCACCCACCTTGGAACCCAACCTAGCAACTTGGCACCCACCCCGTGACCCACCTTGGCATCCACCATAGCAGTCGCCGACTTGGCACCCACCTCGGCACCCACCTTGACACTTGTGGACCCACCTTGCCACTCACCCTAGCATCGACCCATCCTAGCACCCACCCTGGCACCTTTGCACCCTAGCACTCACCCATCCTAGCACCTAACCTGTGACCCACCTTGACACTCACCCTCGCACCCACCTTGGAACCCAACCTAGCACCCACCCACCCTGACACCAACCCTAGCACCTACCCACCCTTGCACCCACCCTGTGACCCATCTTGGCACCCACCCATCCTACCACTCAACCTATCACCCACCTTCTCACCCACCTTGGCATCCACCTTAGCACCCACCCACACTGGCACCTTGGCACCCACCTCGGGCAAGGTGGGTGCACACCCACCCTGGCACCCAATTTAGAACCCACCGAGCATGTTACCCACCTTGGCACCCACATTGCAGCCCACCCTAGTACCCACCCCCTATGACCCACATTGGCATCCACACCCTAGCACCCAGGCACCTCGACACCCGCCTTGACACCCACCCTAGCACTGAACCTGTGACCCACCTTGGAACTCACCCTAGAACCCACCCACCCTGTGAACCACCTTGGCATCCACCTTAGCACCCACCCACCTTGGCACCCACTCTAGCACTCACCCATCCTAACACCCAACTTGTTACCCACCTTGGCACCCGCCCTCGCGTCCACCTTGAAACCCACCCTAGCACCCACCCACGCAGGAGCCCACCTTGGCACCCAACCTAACACCCACGCATCCTGGCACCCAACTTGTGACCCACCTTGGAACCCACCCTAGTACCCACCTTTGAACCCACTATATCACCAACCCACCTTGGCACCCACCCTATGACCCTCTTTGGAATCCACCCTAGCACGCACCCACCCTGGCACCCACCATGGAGCGCACCCTAGCACCCACCCACCTCGGCACGCACCTCAACACCCACCTTGGTGTGCGCACTGCGCCAACCTCTCAAAGACCCTATGTGGTGCGCTCCAAAGTGTACACCTTTGGTGCGCTCCAAGGTGCGCACCTTTGGTGCACACCGAGGTGCACACCAAAGTGTGCACCGAGGTGAGCACCAAAGTGCACTCTAGGGTGCACACCAAGGCGTGCACCTTTGGTGCGGTCAATGCAAACGAATTCGGAAGTTGGGGTCGATGTCCTAATCGCTGCTGCAGACTACACGTATGAGAATCGGACAAATAGCTTTATATAGGGGAGGTGTTGCGTTTGATGGGTCGACTCCCCTGGTTGTGTGCACTGCACCAACTTCAAAGACCCTGTCTTGTTTAAGAAGTCAAAAGTTGGGGTGGATGTCCTAATCATTGCTGCAGTCTACGCATGTATGAGAATCAGACAAATAGCTTATATAGGGGAGGTGTTGCATTCGGTGGGTTGACTCCCCTGGTTGTGCGCACTGCGCCAACCTCAAAGACCCCGCATAGCAGAAGAAGTCGGAAGTCGGATTTTGGTGAGCACCAAGGCGTGCACCTTTGGTGCGGTCAACGCAGACGAATTCAGAAGTTGGGGTGGATGTCCTAATCGTTGTTGCAGGCTACACATGTATGAGAATCAGACAAATAGCTTATATAGGGGAGGTGTTGGGTTTGATGGGTCAACTCCCTTGGTTGTGCGCATTACGCCAACCTCAAAGACCTTGTTTTCGTTAAGAAGTCAAAAGTTGGGGTCAATGTCCTAATGGCTCCTGCAGGCTACACATGTATGAGAATCGGACAAATAGCTTATATAGGGGAGGTGTTGGGTTTGATGGGTCGACTCCCCTGGTTGTGCGCATTACGTCAACCTCAAAGACCTTGTTTTCGTTAAGAAGTCAAAAGTTGGGGTCGATGTCCTAATTGCTCCTGTAGACTACACATGTATGAGAATCAGACAAATAGCTTATATAGGGGAGGTGTTGGGTTTGATGGGTTGACTCCCCTAGTTGTTCGCATTACACCAACCTCAAAGACCTTGTTTTCGTTTAGAAGCCGAAAGTTGGGGTCGATGTCCTAATTGCTCCTGCAGGCTACGCATGTATGAGAATCAGACAAATAGCTTATATAGGGGAGGTGTTGGGTTTGATGGGTCGACTCCCCTGGTTGTGCGCATTGCGCCAACCTCAAAGACCCTGCATTGCGGATGAAGTCGAAAGTCAGAGTTTGGTGTGCTACAAGGTGTGGTCGAAGGTGCTCACCTAGGTGTGCACCTTTGGAGCACAGGAAAAGTGCCCTCCAAAAGTGCGCACCTTTGGAGTGCACAAAAGTGCCCTCCAAAAGTGCGCACCTTTGGAGCGCAGAAAAGTGCCCTCCAAAAAGTGCCCTCCAAAAGTGCGCACCTTTGGAGCGCAGAAAAGTGCCCTCCAAAAAGTGCCCTCCAAAAGTGCGCACCTTTGGAGCGCAGAAAAGTGCCCTCCAAAAAGTGCCCTCCAAAAGTGCGCACCTTTGGAGCGCAGAAAAGTGCCCTCCAAAAAGTGCCCTCCAAAAGTGCGCACCTTTGGAGCGCAGAAAAGTGCCCTCCAAAAAGTGCCCTCCAAAAGTGCGCACCTTTGGAGCGCAGAAAAGTGCCCTCCAAAAAGTGCCCTCCAAAAGTGCGCACCTTTGGAGCGCAGAAAAGTGCCCTCCAAAAAGTGCCCTCCAAAAGTGCGCACCTTTGGAGCGCAGAAAAGTGCCCTCCAAAAAGTGCCCTCCAAAAGTGCGCACCTTTGGAGCGCAGAAAAGTGCCCTCCAAAAAGTGCCCTCCAAAAGTGCGCACCTTTGGAGCGCAGAAAAGTGCCCTCCAAAAAGTGCCCTCCAAAAGTGCGCACCTTTGGAGCGCAGAAAAGTGCCCTCCAAAAGTGCGCACCTTTGGAGCGCACAAAAGTGCCCTCCAAAAGTGCGCACTTTTGGTGCGCACCAAGGCGCTGGTTCGGTCGTTGCAGGCGAGTTCGGAAGTTGGGGTCGATGTCCTGAGCGGAGGTGCCAAACTACACAGGTGTCCGGAATCGGACAAATAGCTTATATAGGGGAGGTGTATGCTTCGATGGGTCGACTCCCAGGTTGAGCGCACCGCGCCAACCTCAAAGACCCTACGGTATGGATGAAGTCGGAAGTTGGGTCCGATGAGCCGATTCGATTAGTAGGATGCTCATGAGGTCGGAATTTGGGTCCGATGACCTGCCATGTGCAGGAAGGCGAATGTTGACACTGTGCGTTGCAAGGTGCACACCAAGGCGCTGGTGCGGTCTTTTTAGTCGAGTTCGGAAGTTGGGGTCGATGTCCTGATCGGAGGTGCAAGCTACACAGGTGTGGGAATCGGACAAATAGCTTATATAGGGGAGGTGTATGCTTCGTTGGGTCGACTCCCCGGGTTGAGCGCACCGCGCCAACCTCAAAGACCCTACGGTATGGATGAAGTCGGAAGTTGGGTCCGATGACCGATTCGATATGTAGGCATACTCGCGAGGTCGGAATTTGGGTCCGATGACCTGCCACGTGCAGGAAGGCGAATGTTGGCACTGTGCGTTGCAAGGTGCGCACCAAGGCGCTGGTTCGGTCGTTGGAGGCGAGTTCGGAGTTGGGGTCGATGTCTTGATCGGAGGTGCAAACTACACAGGTGTGGGAATCGGACAAATAGCTTATATAGGGGAGGTGTATGCTTCGTTGGGTCGACTCCCCGGGTTGAGCGCACCGCGCCAACCTCAAAGACCCTACGGTATGGATGAAGTCGGAAGTTGGGTCCGATGACCGATTCGATATGTAGGCATACTCGCGAGGTCGGAATTTGGGTCCGATGACCTGCCATGTGCAGGAAGGCGAATGTTGGGACTGTGCGTCGCAAGGTGCGCACCAAGGCGCTGGTGCCGTCGTTGCAGTCGAGTTCGGAAGTTGGGGTCGATGTCCTGGTCAGAGGTGCAAACTACACAGGTGTGGGAATCGGACAAATAGCTTATATAGGGGAGGTGTATGCTTCGATGGGTCGACTCCCTGGGTTGAGCGCACCGCGCCAACCTCAAAGACCCTACAGTATGGATGAAGTCGGAAGTTGGGTCCGATGACCGATTCGATACGTAGGCATATTGGCGAGGTCTGAATTTGTGTCCGATGACCTGCCATGCGCAGGAAGGCGGAATTTGGGTCCGATGACCGAGTTGATGGCGTGCCATGCGCAGAAAGGCGGAATTTGGGTCCGATGACCGAGTTGATGTTGATGGCCCGCCATGCACAGGAAGGCGGAATTTGGGTCCGATGACCGATTTGGAAGGCGTGCCATACGCAAAAAGGCGGAGTTTGGGTCCGATGACCGAGTTGATATTGATGGCCCGGCCATGCGCAGGAAGGCGGAATTTGGTCCGATGACCTGACATACGCATGGAGTCCGACTCGGGGGCCGATGTTCGATTCGATGACTTGCAATTGTGGGTAAAGTCGGAAGTTGTGGTCTTTGACCCGATTCGATGACCAGACTTCGGCTGCTTGAGAATCGGACAAATAACTTATATAGGGGAGGTAGTGTTCTCGAGCATCCTCCCCCCGTGCCCGTTTATGTCGATTGATGCTGGTGCTCGACTGGTTGGAGCGCTCGGATTGCAAAAATCTTGCACAGGATTATCGATTGTGATGGACACGCAAGTCTCCTGATTGCTATGCTAGGAGCTCATCGTGAATCTCTATGCGGCCTTGTATGGACTCGACCTGCGGAATGGTTCGGCAATGGTAGTCGCTCCAACACGTCCTTGCAATGGCCACAGAGGTGATTCGACTAGAGCTCCAGTCTAGCTTTTGGGTTGCTTGGCGGACTGGTATAGCCGCGATCGAGTTCCGGCCATGAACGTTTTAGATAGCTCTTGGGGCTTTCTGGACGGAAGTCGGAAGTTTGGGCTGTTGTCCGATTTGATGACCATTCTTCGGATGTGTGAGAATCGGACAAATAACTTATATAGGGACTGTGTTGTCTCACGCAGCCCCCTCCGTGCCCCTCTATCTCGACCGATGTTGGTGCTTGAAAGGGTTGGGATCGCTCGGATTTATAAACGTGCACCACCATTTGTCGAGTGTGAGGGACGCGGCAGGTCTCCTAAATGCTATGCGGGCGCTCTCTGAGAATCTCTATCCGGCCTCGACACAGACTAGTCTTGCTGAATGGTTTGGCACTGGTAGTCGATCCAACACGTCGTTGTTGTGGCCGCCTAGGCGATTCGATTCGAGCCCCCGTCTAGCTTTTGGGTTGCTTGGCGGATTTTGCCCTATCCGCAAGTGAGCTCGGTCCCTAAACGTTCGAGAAACCCGATTGCTATGCGCCGACTCTCTTTCTTGCGAGCCTCCATCTAGCTTTTGGGTCTCTACGGAACGGAAGTCGGAATCTGGGACCGTTGTTTGATTCGACGAGGCAGACTACGGTTGTGCGAGAATAGGACAAATAACTTATATAGGGGAGGTGTTGACTGGAGCATTCTCCCCCGTGCCCCTCTAACTCGACCAATGCTGGCGCTCGAACGGTGGTAGCGCTCGGATTTTCATTGAGCGCCAGCATTGGTCGATTTAGAGGGGCATGCGAGATTCCCGAATGCTATGCGAGGGCTCTAACGGAAATGTCTATTGGTTTCGGTATGGATGCAATTGCGAGTGGTTCGGCAAAGGTAGTCGTTCCGATGCGTCCATGTCGTGGCCAAATCGATAATTCGATTTGAGCCCTCGTATAGCATTTGGGTCTCTCGATGTGATTCCGCATTCCAGTCCCTTTGGCACTGCTTGAGCCGCATCCCAGGGGGTTCCCTTCCCAATAATCTGCCTCGCAAACCCGATTGCTATGCGGTGAGGCTCCTCGGCCGCCTCGGAACTATCTGTGTATCAGACGCATCGCGGGATAAGGGGTTGGCAACGGTAGTCGCCCCAAGCGCGTCCGATGCTTGGACCATTCCGAGGCGGCCCTGAAGCCTCTTCCGTCTAGCCGTTGGGTCCTTCTCGCCGCATCCCTCGCCTCGCACCCCGATTGCTAGCGGTGAGGCTCCTCGGCCGCCTCGGAACTATCTGTGTATCGGACGCGTCGCGGGATAAGGGGTTGTCACTGGTAGTCGCCCCAAGCGCGTCCGATGCTTGGACCATTCCGAGGCGGCCCTGAAGCCTCTTCCGTCTAGCCGTTGGGTCCTTCTCGCCGCATCCCTCGCCTCGCACCCGCGATTGCTATGCGGTGAGGCTCCTCGGCCGCCTCGGAACTATCTGTGTATCGGACGCGTCGCGGATAAGGGGTTGTCATTGGTAGTCGCCCCAAGCGCGTCCGATGCTTGGACCATTCCGAGGCGGCCCTGAAGCCTCTTCCGTCTAGCCGTTGGGTCCTTCTCGCCGCATCCCTCGCCTCGCACCCCGATTGCTATGCGGTGAGGCTCCTCGGCCGCCTCGGAACTATCTGTGTATCGGACGCGTCGCGGGATAAGGGGTTGTCACTGGTAGTCGCCCCAAGCGCATCCGATGCTTGGACCATTCCGAGGCGGCCCTGAAGCCTCTTCCGTCTAGCCGTTGGGTCCTTCTCGCCGCATCCCTCGCCTCGCACCCCGATTGCTATGCGGTGAGGCTCCTCGGCCGCCTCGGAACTATCTGTGTATCGGACGCGTCGCGGGATAAGGGGTTGTCACTGGTAGTCGCCCCAAGCGCGTTCGATGCTTGGACCATTCCGAGGCGGCCCTGAAGCCTCTTCCGTCTAGCCGTTGGGTCCTTCTCGCCGCATCCCTCGCCTCGCACCCCGATTGCTATGCGGTGAGGCTCCTCGGCCGCCTTGGAACTATCTGTGTATCGGACGCGTCGCGGGATAAGGGGTTGTCACTGGTAGTCGCCCCAAGCGCGTCGATGCTTGGACCATTCGAGGCGGACCCGAAGCCTCTTCCGTCTAGCCGTTGGGTCCTTCTCGCCGCATCCTTCGCCTCGCACCCCGATTGCTATGCGGTGAGGCTCCTCGGCCGCCTCGGAACTATCTGGTGTATCGGACGCGTCGCGGGATAAGGGGTTGTCACTGGTAGTCGCCCCAAGCGCGTCCGATGCTTGGACCATTCCGAGGCGGACCCGAAGCCTCTTCCGTCTAGCCGTTGGGTCCTTCTCGCCGCATCCCTCGCCTCGCACCCCGATTGCTATGCGGTGAGGCTCCTCGGCCGCCTTGGAACTATCTGTGTATCGGACGCGTCGCGGGATAAGGGGTTGTCACTGGTAGTCGCCCCAAGCGCGTCCGATGCTTGGACCATTCCGAGGCGGACCCGAAGCCTCTTCCGTCTAGCCGTTGGGTCCTTCTCGCCGCATCCCTCGCCTCGCACCCCGATTGCTATGCGGTGAGGCTCCTCGGCCGCCTTGGAACTATCTGTGTATCGGACGCGTCGCGGGATAAGGGGTTGTCACTGGTAGTCGCCCCAAGCGCGTCCGATGCTTGGACCATTCCGAGGCGGACCCGAAGCCTCTTCCGTCTAGCCGTTGGGTCCTTCTCGCCGCATCCCTCGCCTCGCACCCCGATTGCTATGCGGTGAGGCTCCTCGGCCGCCTTGGAACTATCTGTGTATCGGACGCGTCGCGGGATAAGGGGTTGTCACTGGTAGTCGCCCCAAGCGCGTCCGATGCTTGGACCATTCCGAGGCGGCCCCGAAGCCTCTTCCGTGTAGCCGTTGGGTCGTTCTCGCCGCATCCCTCGCCTCGCACCCCGATTGCTATGCGGTGAGGCTCCTCGGCCGCCTTGGAACTATCTGTGTATCGGACGCGTCGTGGGATAAGGGGTGTCACTGGTAGTCGCCCCAAGCGCGTCCGATGCTTGGACCATTCCGAGGCGGCCCCGAAGCCTCTTCCGTGTAGCCGTTGGGTCCTTCTCGCCGCATCCCTCGCCTCGCACCCCGATTGCTATGCGGTGAGGCTCCTCGGCCGCCTTGGAACTATCTGTGTATCGACGCGTCGCGGGATAAGGGGTTGTCACTGGTAGTCGCCCCAAGCGCGTCCGATGCTTGGACCATTCCGAGGCGGACCTGAAGCCTCTTCCCTCTAGCCGTTGGGGCTTTCTCGCCGCATCCCTCGCCTCGCACCCTGATTGCTATGCTGTGAGGCTCCTCGGCCGCCTTGGAACTATCTGTGTATCGGACGCATCGCGGGATAAGGGGTTGGCAGTGGTAGTCGCCCCAAGCGCATCCGATGCTTGGACCATTCCGAGGCGGCCCTGCAGCCTCTTCCGTCTAGCCGTTGGGGCCATCTCGCCGCATCCCCCACCTCGCACCACGATTGCTATGCGGTGAGGCTCCTTGGCCGCCTCGGAACTATCTGTGTATCGGACGCATCGCGGGATAAGGGGTTGTCACTGGTAGTCGCCCCAAGCGCGTCCGATGCTTGGACTATTCCGAGGCGGCCCTGCAGCCTCTTCCGTCTAGCCGTTGGGGCCATCTCGCTGCATCCCCCACCTCCTCGGCCGCCTCGGAACTATCTGTGTATCGGACGCATCGCGGGATAAGGGGTTGGCAGTGGTAGTCGCCCCAAGCGCGTCCGATGCTTGGACTATTCCGAGGCAGCCCTGCAGCCTCTTCCGTCTAGCCTTTGGGGCCATCTCGCCGCATCCCTCGCCTCGCACCCCGATTGCTATGCGGTGAGGCTCCTCGGCGCCTGGGAACTATCTTCGTATCGGACGCATCGCGGGATAAGGGGTTGTCACTGGTAGTCGCCCCAAGCGCGTCCGATGCTTGGACTATTCCGAGGCGGCCCTGTGGCCTCTTCCGTCTAGCCGTTGGGGCCATCTCGCCGCATCCCCCACCTCGCACCCCGATTGCTATGCGGTGAGGCTCTTCGGCCGCCTTGGAACTATCTTCGTATCGGACGCATCGCGGGATAAGGGGTTGTCACTGGTAGTGGCCCCAAGCGCGTCCGATGCTTGGACTATTCCGAGGCGGCCCTGCAGCCTCTTCCGTCTAGCCGTTGGGGCCATCTCGCCGCATCCCCCACCTCGCACCCCGATTGCTATGCGGTGAGGCTCCTCGGCCGCCTTGGAACTATCTTCGTATCGGACGCATCGCGGGATAAGGGGTTGTCACTGGTAGTCGCCCCAAGCGCGTCCGATGCTTGGACTATTCCGACGCGGCCCTGTGGCCTCTTCCGTCTAGCCGTTGGGGCCATCTCGCCGCATCCCCCACCTCGCACCCCGATTGCTATGCGGTGAGGCTCCTCGGCCGCCTTGGAACCATCTTCGTATCGGACGCATCGCGGGATAGGGGGCTGTCACTGGTAGTCGCCCCAAGCGTGTCCGATGCTTGGACCATTCCTAGGCGGCCCTGAAGCCTCTTCCGTCTAGCCGTTGGGGCCTTCCCGCCCCATCCCTCGCCTCGCACCCCCGATTGCTATGCGGTGAGGCTCCTCGGCCGCCTTGGAACCATCTGTGTATCGGACGCATCGCGGGATAAGGGGTTGGCACTGGCAGTCGCCCCATAGCGCGTCCGATGCTTGGACCATTCCGAGGTGGCCCTGAAGCCTCTTCCGTCTAGCCGTTGGGGCCTTCCCGCCCCATCCCTCGCCTCGCACCCCGATTGATATGCGGGTGAGGCTCCTCGGCCGCCTTGGAACTATCTGTGTATCGGACGCATCGCGGGATAAGGGGTTGGCACTGGTAGTCGTCCCAATCGCATCCGATGCTTGGACCATTCCGAGGCGGCCCTGCAGCCTCTTCCGTTTAGCCGTCGGGGCCTTCCCGCCGCATCCCTCGCCTCGCATCCCGATTCCTATGCGGTGAGTCTTCTCGGCCGCCGCGGAACTATACCTGTTTATTGCTACTGCATCCTTCGGCTGGTAACCTCCTCTGCCGCCTTGGAACGTTCTCTTTGTCGGACGCGTCGCGGGATAAGGGGTTGGCACTGGTAGTCGCCCCAAGCGCGCCCGATGCATAGACCGCTCCGAGTCGACCTTGCTTTCAGCCTCTCACATGCATAGACCTCTCTGAGTCGACCCTGCAGCCTCTCACGTTTAGCCTTTGGAATCTCGCCTCACAACATGATTGCTATCCTTGATGCATCCCTTGCCTCGAGCCCTGATTGCTTTCTTGGCTGCATCCCTCCTCTCCTCACAGCCCGGTTGTCATCACTGCTTCATCCGTCGCTTCATGCATTCTGGCTGCTGGGCCCTTCCCACCGCACACCTCGATTGCTATCTCTTCTGCATCACACACCCCGATTGCTATCTCTGCTACATCCCTCGGCTCTCACTTCTGCATCCTTCGCCTCACACCTCGATTGCTATCAATGCTGCATCCGTAACCTCACACCCCGATTGCTATGCGGGGAGGCTCCTTGGCCGCCTTGGAAATTTCTGTGTGTCGGACGCACCGCGGGATAAGGGGTTGGCACTGGTAGGTCGCCCCAAGTGCGCCCGATTCTTAGACCGCTTCGAGGTGACCTCGTAGCCTCTTTCGTCCAGGCTTCCTGCCTTCAACGCCCTTTTTACACCTCGATTGCTATGCGCGGGCTCGTTGGCGTCTATCACCTCTCTGCGAAGAGTGGCACGATGATTGTTGGGGTAAATCGTAGCAGTCCGATCTCTGGCCTTGGGCCATTGTGAGGGCTGATCGATTTCCTGTGCGCATCTCGTGTTCGCCCAGTAACAGACTCGACGACTTGTAATCGGTCTTGTTCCCGATTGTTCCTGGAGGTAGTCTTCGGAACTCTTGGATTTGACCTGTCACTCGAACTGTCCTCTTCCGAGGATGCTTGTGTGTGTGTGCTTGTGCCATTTCCTTGGCGGTATTAACGAGATATTAAAGAGCGGAGTGAGCGCCTCGCCCAGCTATGTTTGGGGCTCTCACTCCCTTACCCGGGTGTGCGACCGCTTTGCACGTAGGTTGCGGAGCATCGCGACTCTTTCGATGTTTGGCGGTTGTCTTCCGGTGATGCGTTGGTCCCGAAGTGCACGTTACTAGCATTTCTGCCATTGTTCTCGATCTTTGGCACGTTCCTTCGTTGCAATTGGATATATATCTCCGTTTATACGCGCAGGCTTCTCCCGCCTATTCAGCGCTGTCCCACTCTCAGCACTCTCGTGGTCTCCTTGGCTTCTCTCTCCCGTGAGCGAGCTCTCTTCTCGAGTCTTTTCCATGTCCCATGGAGGTTGCCTTGCGAAATTCGGGCACACAAACGTGACCGGATAAGAGCGGAATTGCCTATGAGGAGAAGCTCACCTTAGGGAGCAGCAATGCCGAGTGTTTCGACAGAGGGTAGAGGGGGCGTTGTTTGGGCGGTTGCACAAAAGAGTGCTACGTTTGCACTGAAGGTTGCTTCTTCGTCTCCGACGAACTCTTCGAGGCAAAAAAGCTTGTTTACGGGGTCGAGGTGGGACTGTTCGTGCGAGTTGCGCCACCAAAAGTGCGTAGGGGGCATATAACCTGGGAAATGGATGTCTCTGAGTGGCCTTACTCGGTCGCGGTGCACGGTGCATTCTCTAACGGCAGGACTGTCGCGAGCATGTGCGGTTCGGATGTTTCGGG